>NW_016107816.1:425386-431534 GCF_001604975.1 Cebus imitator | reverse complement strand
GGGTTCAGGCAATTCTCCTGCCTCAGCCTCCTGAGTAGCTGGGATTACAGGCATGCGCCACCATGCCTAGCTGATTTTTTGTATTTTTAGTAGAGACGGGGTTTCACTATGTTGACCAGGATGGTCTCGATCTCTTGAGCTCGTGATCCACCCGCCTCGGCCTCCCAAAGTGCTGGGATTACAGGCGTGAGCCACCGCGCCCGGCTGTGTTTTCATTTTTATTCATCTCTAAGTTTTCTCTAACTTCCCTGTGATTTCTCCTTTGATCTATTCATTGTTTAAGAGTGTTTTCAAATTTCCCATATTTGTGAATTTTCACAAATTTGTTATTTTTGAATAAAAAAAAATTCCTTTTGTTATTGATTTTTAGCTGCATCCCATTGTGGTCAGAGCATATACTTCCTTGGATTTCAATTTTTAAGAATTTGTTGAGACTGTTATGTGGCCTAATATGATCTCTCATGTAGAATGTTCCACGTGCACTTGAGAAGATTGTTTATTCTGTTGTTGGGTGGAGAGTTTTATCTATATCTGTCAGATCTGGTTTATATAGGTCTAGTTGGTCTAGATCGGGAGAGTCCAATCTTTTGGCCTCCCTGGTACACAGTAGGAAAAAGAATTGTCTTGAGCCATACATAAAATACACTAACACTAACCATAGCCGATGAGCTAAAAAAAAAAGAAATCACACAAAAAAATCTCATAATGTCTTAAGTTTACAATTTTGTGTTGCGTCACATTCAAACCCATCTTGGGCCGGATGCAGACTTTGGGTTGCAAGTTGGACAAGCTTGGTCTAGGTTGTTCAGATCTTTTATTTACTTACTGATAGTCTGTGTAGATGTTCTAACCATTACTGATAGTAGGGTATTGAAGTTTCCAACTAATATTGTAGCATTTTCTTTTTCTGTCTTCAATTCTCTCAATATTTGCCTCATATATTTTTGAGTTATTTTGTTTGGTACAAATATGTGCATAATTTTTATATCTTCTTCATGAATTGACCCTTTTATCAATACATAATCACCTTCTTTTTCTCTCGTAGCAGTTTTTGACTTAAAGTTCAGTTTGTCTGATGTTAGTATAGCCATTCCCACTCTCTTTGGATTACTATTTGCACGGAATATCCTTTTTCCCTCTGTATTAGTTTCCTAGGACCACTGTAACAAAATATTGAAAATGGGGTGCCTTAAAACAACACAAATTTATCTCTTACAGTTCTGTATGCCCGCAGTTCTAAAGTGAGATGTTGACAAGATTATGCTGTTTCTGAAGCATCTATGGCAGGATCCTCTCTTTCCTCTTCCAGCTTCTGGTAGTCCCAGGAATTCCTTGGCTGATAGCTGCATCACTTCAATCTCTGCCTCCTTCTTCACATGTCTTTCTTCCCTGTGTCTCTTCTCCTCCTCCTCTCTCTCTTTTTTTTTAAAAAATCTTATTTTTATTTAATTTTTTTAGAGACAGGGTCTCACTCTGTTGCCCAGGCTGGAGCGCAGTGATGCAATCATAGCTCACTGAAACCTCCACCTCCCAGGCACAAATAATCCTCCCACCTGACCCTCCCTAGCAGTTGGGAGTACAGATACATGCCACCACACCTGTCTAATTTGTGTGTGTGTGTGTGTGTGTGTGTGTGTGTGTGTGTGTGTGTGTGTATGTGTGTGTGTGTATAGAGACAAGGTCTTACTATGCTGCCCAGGCTGGTCTTGAACTCCTGTCCTCAAGAGATCCTTCTGCTGTGGCCTCCCAAAGTGCTGTGATCACAAATGTGAGCTGCTATGCCCAGCCTTCTCCTGCTCTTATAAGCACACCAGTCATATTGATTTAGGGCCCATCTAATAACCTTATCTTAATTTCATTATGTGTGCAGAGACCCTATTTCTAAATAAGGTCGCATTCACAGGTGCTGGGTATTAGGACTTTAACATATCTTTTAAGGAGACATAATTTAGCCCACTTACCATCCTTTTACTCAAACTATTTGTGTCTTTGGCTCTAAAGTTAGTCTCTGGTGGATAGCATATAGTTGCGTCATTTAAAAAAACACATTGTGCTAATTTTTCTGCCTTTCGATTTGCAAAGTTTATTTACATAAACTAATAACTGATAAGAAAGTACTACTTGGCCAGGCCTGGTGGCTCACTGCTATAGTCCCAGCACTTTGGGAGGCCGAAGAGGGTGGATCAGGAGGTCAAGAGATGGAGACCATCCTGGCCAACATGGTGAAATCCCATCTCTACTAAAAATACAAAAATTGGCTGGACATAGTGCGCCTGTAGTTGCAGCCACTTGGGAGGCTGAGGTAGGAGAATCGCTTAAACCCGGGAAGCAGGTTGCAGTGAGCTGAGATGGCGCCACTGCACTCCAGCCTGGCCATAGGTCAAGACTCTGTCTTAAAAAAAAAAAAAAAAGGTACTATCAGTGCCACTTTGCTCTTTGTTTTCTCCATGTCTTTTAAAAAAATTCCTAACCTTTGTATAGATACTAGCGAGCAAGACTTTTCTAAAAGTCAAAAAACAACGGGTGTTGGTCAGGATGCGGAGAAAAGGGAAACTCATACACTGCTGATGGGAATGCAAACCAGTACAAATTCTATGGAAAATAATATGGAAACTTTCAAAGAACTGAAAGCAGAACCATCATTCCATCCAGCAATCCCACTACTGGGTATCTACCTAAAGGAAAATAAATCATTATATCAAAAAGACACCTGCACCCATATGTTTATCATAGCATTATTCCCGATAGCAAAGATATGGAATCAACCTAAGTGTCTATCCACAGATGATTGGACAAAGAAAATATGGTATATGTATACCATGGAATACTACTGAGCCATTAAAAAAAAAAAGAATGAGATCATGTCTTTTGTAACAACATGGTTGGAACTGGAGGCTGTTAAGTTAAAGAAAGTCGAATATCACATGTTCTCACCTGTAAGTGGGAGCCAAACAATGTGTACACATGAACATGGAGTGTGGAACAATAGACATCAGAGACTTAGAAAGGTGGGAGGGTTCGAGGGGGGTGAGGAATGAGAAACTACCTTTTGGGCACAATTGTACACTATCTGGGTAATAGGGACACTGAAAGCCCAGACTTCACCAGTACCTGATACGTTCATGCGACAAAACTGCACTTGTACCCCAAATCTATGAAAAGAAAAAAAATTTTTTTCTAAAATAACTTTAAAAGACACCTGGTTTAAGCAAGTACAATTTAGTTAACTACACAGTTTTAGCATACTTCTAATTAAGTATTGTAATTCATAATAATAGCAAAAATATACACAATACATAGAGTTAACAGTGTTAACTCTAAATGTTTGGTCATGATACCATTATGAAGGCTTCAAAAAGGAAAATTTCTCATACATTTTGTTCTAAATTTCACATTTTTCTATCCACTCTTCTGCGTTAGAAATATAGGCACTCATTGTATCTTCCTTTGACAATCCTTTTTGGAGGTTCTATGCTTCCCATTTGGCCTTGTCTTTTAATTCTAGCATTTCTGGTCACTCAATATTAATGTTTCCAATTATAGCTTGTTTGTAAAGCCCACGAAGAACAGTTCTTTCAGTTCTTCATCATCTGGTCTTGTTTTCAGCTTCCTCCCGTCTTCTGTGACCTTATCAAAATCAGCCTGCAGGGACATGGCGGTGGTGGCTGGGCTGTTGCTGCTCTCCAGGCACTCCTGTATGTCTTATACCTTTTTTATTCCTCATTTCCTCCATTACTGCCTTCTTTTGTATTTCACTGATTTTTTCTGTAGTGTACCATTTAATACCCTTCTAATTTTCTTGACTTTTTTTCAGAGACAGGATCTTGCTCTGTTGCCCAGGTTGCAGTGCAGTCACATGATCATGGCTTACTGCAGCCTCAAACTGTTCTAATTTTCTTATCAGTATGTTAAAAAAAATTAAGTGGTTACCACAGAGGTTACAATCAACATCATAAATTTATAACAACTAGTTTGAATTGATACCAATTTAACGTTAATAGCATACAAAAATCTTTGCTCCTATACAGGTCTCACTATACTTTATGTTGTGATTGTTACAAATTATATCTTTATATGTTATGTGCTCATTAACAAAAAGATATAAGATTTTTTTCTTATTTTTCTGTTATTTAAGCACCAAGCATGGGAGAAGCAAGGATACAAGAATTTTTATGTATTTATCTTTTAAATCATGGGAAATAAGAAAGGAGTTAAAAGCTGAAAATACTGAGTTTTATATTTATTTATATAGTTACCTTTACTGGAGTTCTTCATATGACTTCTTCATATGGCTTCCAATTTCTCTCTTCATTTCAGCCCTAAGGACTTTCCATTAGTATATTTTCGTAGAGCAATTTCACTAGGAACAAACTTCCTTAGCTTTATTTCTCTCTCTCTCATTTTTGAAGGACAGTTTTATGTTTCTGGATTCTTAGTTGACATGAAAGAAAAAGAGAGGGGAGGAGAGGGAGAAAGGATTGGGAGGAGACAGAGAGACAAAGACAAAAGAAAAAAGGAAGAAAAGATATCTCTTAATTGGCTCTGTTTTGGAGCACTCCTTCAACGTTCAGCCAGGCTGTTTATAGCTCTGCCTTAGCCTTCATTTCTTGCTTGCATTGAGCCTAGAGATCAGCCAGAAGTGGAAGCTGATCTTCCACATAGATCTTCTCAGGTCTTTTCCAGCATGTGTTCTACCTTGGGTATGCACATGGCTAAGTTCCCCAGTGTATGTGGGCACTTTTGAATGCCTAATTTTCCAAAGAAACTCTCCCTGTCTTTTCCTTTCAGGCTTTTAGCCTATCTATTGTTTGCCTCAATTATAATTTTTGTGTTCCAGGTATAGCATGTTATTCACTGGCTTTATAATGTTTGCAAGGAAAGTTCTCTGCACAGTTGCTTTTCTGCCATAAGTCTGTGTTAGGTGAAACAAAGGCAAGCTCCTTGTGTCGGTCCTTTAGGTAGCCTTCAGACAGGTTAGAAAAGACAAACACTATTCTTTGTGAGTACAACCTACTCTTTATTCTCTGGAACCAGGGTGCAGGGTCCAACACTGGCTGCTGTCTTCAAGACTGTCACTGAACTTGGGAGCAAAGGCAAGTGAAAATTCAGCAAAGCTTTCTGGCATTTTTAACATCTTTTTCTTGATTTGGTGATCAGTTTTTTGCTGTAAACATTTGACTATTTTGCAGAGTTTTGATAAAGTTGATTCCTATAATTTTGCTCAGTTTATCCGTGTTTCTGTGGAAGGAGGGATTCTTGAGGTTACTTATTGCACAGCTTTAACAAGTGTCACCATATATCCTTTTTCATGAACCATTTGAAAGTAAATTGCAAATATCATAGCACTTCCTTCCCTCAAACACAAATGGTATATCTTAGGAAAATAGAAGTGTATAGGTGTATTCTTTCATCAAAGATATTTAACATTGATACAATATTATTATCTAATATACATTCTACTATTAATTTTCCTTCAATTATCCCAATATAGCTTTTCCCTACACTCCTATTTCAATCAAGTATGTGCAAAGTATACTGGCAAGTGTGTTTTTAATAGCTTTATTTTCCCAATGAATTGAACCTTTTGTTGAATGGAGGTACTGAAACTAACTTTTACTCGTAAGTACTGCAACCCATAAGAGCTGATGTTAAATTTTTATAATTTTGTGAGTCAGTTAACTTCACATTGGTGGCTTGAAACTGACCAAGGTAAGGATATTTTCATCACAGAAAATGGAAAACACTAGAAATAAGTCTTCGCCCTCTCCTGGGAGCCTGTTAAATATTTACAAGTACACTATATAGCTTTTTATCAATGTCTAGTGATTCATTTTATTTTTAATAATTTTTTTGTAAATATTTGTCTTAATAAAATCGTATATGGTATACCCACTTTCTTCGGGATTATATTTCCCTGATACATTGTTATTCTTTTCCCACTTTTAATCTTTCTTTGTCTTTATAGTTGAAATAAATCTTTTTAAGGCAGCATATGTTTGGTTTCTTTAAAATAACTCAGTTTGGGCTGGGCGTGATGGCTCACGCCGGTAATCCTAGCGTTTTGGGAACCCAAGGTGGGTGGATCACCTGATGTCGGGAGTTCAAGACCAGCCTGGCTAACATGGCGAAACCGCATCTCTACTAAAAA
>NW_016107816.1:420051-425021 GCF_001604975.1 Cebus imitator | reverse complement strand
CACCATGCCCAGCTAATTTTTTGTATTTTTAGTAGAGACGGGGTTTCACCATGTTGACCAGGATGGTCTCGATCTCTTGAGCTCGTGATCCACCCGCCTCGGCCTCCCAAAGTGCTGAGGTTACAGGCTTGAGCCACCGCGCCCGGCCTTATTTTATTTTATTTTATTTATTTTTTTATTTTTTTGAGATGGAGTTTCGCCCTTGTTACCCAAGCTGGAGTGCAATGGCACGATCTTGACTCACTGCAACCTCCGCCTCCTGGGTTCAGGCAATTCTCCTGCCTCAGCCTCCTGAGTAGCTGGGACTACAGGCATATGCCACCATGGCCAGCTAATTTTTGTATTTTTAGTAGAGACGGGGTTTCACCATGTTGACCAGGATGGTCTCGAGCTCTTGACCTTGTGATCCACCCGCCTCGGCCTCCCAAAGTGCTGGGATTACAGGCGTGAGCCACTGTGCCTGGCCCTGTTATTTTTAATATATTTGAATTTATCTCTGTTATCCTTGTGCTGATGAAGTCCTATTGGACCTCCTTTTGTCCCCTACTTCTCCCTGTAATTCACTGATACCCTTCTCTGCCCTGCTCTGTGTCCTATGAGGATGACCTCTACAGCATCATCTGGGTTCCCTTGCCATCTAGTTTTGGGTTAAGTCCATATACAGGACAAACCCATAGAATTGGGAAGGTGTTCCTCCCTACCTGGCTACCATCTGTCAGTGGCTGCAGTCTGTTATGACTTTAGCTCCTGTTGGGAGGTTCCTCTTTCTTGGTTCCAACTCTTATTGAGCTCCACTCACAGAGTCCTTATCTCTTTCTCTTCTAGGCTTTGGGTTAGTATTAGTTTTCCAGTCTTGCTCATCTCAGTATTTTTCACTCCCCTTTACTGGTTCACTTAACCCTGGCTAGCCTCATTAAATGTTTCCTTCACTAAACTCTTTTCAGTTAAACACTTCAAGTGTGTCATGTGTTTCTTTTAGGACTATGATTGATATAATCTTTGCAGCTTTTAAAATGTCCTGCTTTTGGCCAGGGACAGTGGCTCACATCTGTAATCCCAGTACTTTGGGAGGCTGAGGTGGGCAGATAATGAGGTCAGGAGATCGAGACCATCCTGTCCAACATGGTGAAACCCTGTCTCTACTAAAAATACAAAAATTAGCTGGGCATGGTGGTGTATGCTTGTAATCCCATCTACTCAGGAGGCTGAGGCAAGAGAATCACTTGAACCGAGGAGTTGGAGGTTGTAGTGAGTTGAGATTGAGCCACTGCACTCCAGCCTGTTGACAGAGTGAGACTCCATCTCCAAAAAAGAAATTGTAGTTTAAATTTTTAAATAAATATATTTTACATTTCTTAAAGTTCTTGTTGGTTCTTTTTCTACTCTACTTATTTTTTATAGACTCATTATTTGGCTATACTTTCTTTTATTTAAAAATGTATTAGATTATTTATATTCTATATCAACTGTTACATCTGAAGCTTTTGTGAGTCTGATAATGTCAGATAATGTTATATAGGTAGAGCAGTTTTTTAAAAGCAGAGACTTCCTCCTGATGACTTACTTATTCATGTCTCACTATCTTTTATTATGGTTTATATGTTCATTGAGATTTTATTAGTGGGATTTTTTGAAAGCCCAAGTTGAAATTGAATTTCTTGAGAGAAATTTGCTTCAGTTTCTAGGGGCACTACCAACCTAAGATTTATTTAAATACAAATTGTTTCTTGTGTTTTGGTGGGACATTCAGATTCTGTATATTCTCTCACTAAATCCACTTGAGAGCGGGCTCGTAGTTTTGAATTCTCAAGAATAACTTATTTCTGACCTTTGTTTATGGCCAAGACTGAGACAGGCAATTTTCCTTACCATCTTCCTCTGTGAGTAGATTGTTTTCTAGTTTGCTTACTGAGAATATTGCTTTTTTTGGGATTCCTTACTTTATGCAAAATCCAGTATGGTAGCCTGCCTCTCTTGGGCCCAGGTTCTGTCTCTTGTCTGTCATTCTGAATGCTTAGTGTTAACCAGAGTTGGGGAAAAGGAAGGTGGAGAAGAAATGGGGAGATGTAAGTCGGGGGATGCTGAGTAGCATATGTGTAAGATGAACAAGCCCAAAGATGTAATACACAACATGAGGATCATAGTTAATAAAATTACACTGTATTTGGGATTCCTGCTAAGTGAGTAGTTTTCAGCTGCTCAAAAACAGTACCAACAAAATTAATGGGTTACCATGTGAAATGATGAATATGTTTATTTGCTTCACTATGGTAACCATATCATTATCTATATGTATCCCATAAGCCCATGTTGTATACTTTAAATATATACAATAAAATTTATTAAAAAGGGTTTTTTTTTTTTTGCTAGCTAGTCTGCCAAGAACCATAATTTTATATTGCTCCTGAATAAGGACAACCTGTACCTTATTTAGTTTAATCCTTGTCCTACTCTTAGGTGGTCTTGTTGTTTCAGTTTTTCCTTATTAAGTACAATAGTGGAGTGAACATCTTTGCTTTTTTGTTTGTTGCTTCATTAATATTTAAATTATTTCTTTGAGATAATCTCCAAGTAGGATTGCTGGGTCAAAGGAAAAATGGCTCTTGATACGAAACAAGTATAGGAAGTAGGCTCAACAAGATTTGGGTGTAGGAGGTGAGGCAAAGGAAGGAATCTAGTATGAGATTCAGGGTTTTGGCTTTGGTAACTGGGTAGATGATGATGTCATTAACTAAGATTGGGGATACAGGTTAAGGTGGGTGTGTGTGTGGGGAATGATAACAAGTTCAGTTTGGACATGTTGCTCCTGAGGTGTCATGTAGGCAGAGAAAATTTTAGTAGACAGTTGGAAATACAGGGCAGAAGCTCAGGAGATGGTTTTGGTCTATAGATATAGACCTGGGATTCACAAAGTTGGGGTCCTCAGATCCTTGAGATTCCTTGGATATGTTTTCAGTGGTCTGTGTTCACTAGGTTGATTTTTACATTCGTGCTTACATTCATGCTTTCATTTCAACAATAATCTGAATTATCTGGATGACCACCTCATGAATTAATACTGCCAACTTACTTTGGTGTCTGAATTAATATTTATGTTTCTAATCTTGCTGGTGCCAAATATCACAGAGCTAGGCTTAATATGTGAATGATGCAAACAGGTCAAGTGCAGACACAATGGTGTCACTGTGTGCTTGCCCATGTGAATGAAGGTTTCACAGTAGTTCGAACAGAGAAAAGTGGTGGGAGAACTGAATCATCACATGGCACACAGCTCAATTTAATTAAAGGGGAACTATGTTCGTAGCAGCCAGTCCTTTATTCACATTGTAAGTTGACAATTTAATTTCAAGTAAACAACGTAACAATTCAGATAAATTAATGTTCATTTCATTTTATGAGTATTTTGGAATATTAGTTTTATTTGCATTCACTTAAAAAAGTTTTTAGTTGTATCACTTTATAAGAACTATGAACATGGCTGGGCACGATGGCTCATGCCTGTAATCCTAGCACTTTGGGAGGCTGTGAAGGTGGATCACTTGTGGTCAGGAGTTTGAGACCAGCCTGGGCAACATGGCAAAACCCCATCTCTCCTAAAAATACAAAAATTAGCTGGGCGTGGTGGTGGGTGACTGTAATCCCAGCTACTTTGGAGGCTGAGGCAGAAGAATTGCTTGGACCTGGGAGGTGGAGGTTGATTGAAGTGAGATGACATGATGCCACTGAACTTCAGCCTGGGCGACAGAGCAAGACTTTGTCTCAAAACAAAAGCAAAAACAAAACCCTGTGAACACAAGGAATTTACATTTAGTGTTATATTCAAGTAAGTAGATAATAATACAATTAAAAAATTTTAGTCAATGTTGAAAACTTCGGAGAGATATTTTTCTTTAAATGACATTTGTACATTACACAAATTTTTGTGTGAGGGCTGAGGCATGAATTTCAATGGGACTTGTCATTTGCAATACAGAATAAGAAGAAAAAGGTACTAGGAATGGAACCCTGGAAAGTATCAGAAATTAAGGAATGAATGAAGAGAGAGAGAAAAACTTGAAAGTAAACTCAGTGGTAAGAGGAGAATAAGAAAGCTAGAAGAGAAGAGAGTTCTTAAAAGGAGAGAATTGAAAAACGTCCTTGAAAAGTACAGAGATGGCCTTTGCCCAAACATTTTTGGTTGAATAGCAGTGTCAAAAGTCAGATTTTTGAAGCTGAAGGAATGAATGGGAGGTGTGACTGTGGAAACTTTCTTAAGTTTGGCTATGATGAAAACAAAGAATATTTTCAGAATGGGCACAATGTCTCCATGAATGCAAATGTTCCAGCATGTTTTTGTGCTGAGCAGAACAGGCTGATGGAGAGAAAATCCCCATATAGCTGAGAGAATGAGGTTTAACATTAACAGAATAAGGTTTTAGAAGAGATGGGACCCTGGCGAGGCATGATGGCTTACGCCTATAATCCCAGCAGTTTGGGAGGCTGAGCCCAGGTGTTCAAGACCAGCCTAGGCAACAAAATGAGAACCTGTCTCTACAAAAAATAAAAAAATTAGCCAGGTGTAGTGGCACCCACCTGTGATACCAGCTGCACAAGAGGTTGAGGCAAGAGGATCGTTTGAGCCCAGGAAGTTGAGGCTGCAGTGAGCCATGTTCACATCACTGCGCTTCAGCCTGGGTGAGAGAACAAGGTCATGTCTCAAAAAGAAAAAAAAAAGAGAGAGAGAGAGACTTAGTGTGACACAGATGGCAAATGTGAGGATTACCCTGAAGGGTAATAATAACTGATATTTTTCTTTCGAGATGAGATATGAGGAAATTTAAAAGTGGAAACTGGACTGGGCACAGTGGCTCATGCCTATAATCACAGCACTTTGGGAACTGAGGTGGGTAGATCACCTCAGGTGAGGAGTCTGAGACCAGCCTGATCAATAAGGTGAAACCCTGTCTCTACTAAAAATACAGAAAAAAAAA
>NW_016107816.1:408885-419860 GCF_001604975.1 Cebus imitator | reverse complement strand
ATGCTTGGTGGCCTCCAGTCTTCTGTGAAGTAGGGGCCAGAGTGATAGGGAGGTAGTATTATGAGGTTCATGAGAGCAGTGGTGAATATTTGTAATAGTTATTATGGGAAATGGTCAGAGAACTTAGCAATGCTGAGTTCCTTGCTGAGATTTGAGTTCTAGTCCTGGCAGTGCCACTGACTAGCTCTACAAATTGGGCAAGTCTTTTATTTTGTCTGAGTATTTGTAGAACAAAGAATTTGGAATAGGTAATTTCTGAGGTGCTCTCTAGTCTGCAAATCATTTAATTTATGACTCAGGCATGAAATCCTTTAAATAAATAATCTAACAAAATGAATGCTTTATTTTCCTCTTATAAGAGTTACTTCTAGAGCGAAAACCATAAGCCATTTTGGGGACCATCTAATCTGAAAACCCATGTGGATAATTTAAAAGCCAGTTAGAATAGGACGGGAAAAGGAATGGAAGACTTATTTTTTTTCCTCATTTGTGAAATGTAACAATCATCCACCAAAACAAAACAACACTCACAGATCTAGGAACTAAAGAAAAATAGTGAAAGAAATTATTGTCAGTGTCTTTTTGGCTTCTAGCTCCCGAGAATTTCTAAGTGAATTCCAGCTATGGGTTAAATCATTATGAAATTCCATTGAGGAATTGAGGAAAATGAGACAGCTTCGAGGAATTTCTTGTAACAGAATCCACTCCAAAGGCCTAGCTACAGTGCCTTTTAAAGGAAAGAATGGCTCTGAATAAATAGAGGCTTGACAGTGACTGAAAATGTAAATTTAATGGTTCTTTTCTCTGTGCTCTGAAGCATTTTGTTCATAATTAAACTTTTTAGAATTTAATTTAATTTATAATTTGAAGTATTAATCAACCAAAGTAACTTCCTGAAGATCACAGCTGGCCTTGCAAAGAAAGTTAAGACTACATTGGTCAATGATGGGAAAACTCTATTTTTCCATTGGTAAAATTTTGTACTTTAAAAAGATCAAAGCAATAGTAAAGCATCTCAATGTTTGAAATGCCAGAAAATCTGTGACCATATGATTTGCTGCACAGCTTAACCTAGAACACCGGGAAAGCTACTTTTATGGAGCGGTATGCACCCGCTAGACTCCATTGTGTTCAGCTCTTGGCTGTGCCTCTATGGAGGAGGAAGAAGCCTCCAGTAGCAGGGAAGGTGCTTACCTTGCCAACTTTCACACCATTTATCTATATGCTCTTCTGCTTTTCTCACCAGAGTCTGAGCTCCTGGATGACAGGGGAATTGCCTAATTCATCTTTTTTCCCTAGAGCCTGTAACAGCAACCTGTACATAACAATTTCCTAAAATATGCTTACAGGATAAATGAATGAGGTAAACCTGTGATCCTGTGTTACAAATAATTAAATGAAGTGTACAGAAGAATTTCAAAACATTTTTAAGGTATGGGAAATAATAGTTCTTTTCAGTTATACTAACATGGAAAGAAATGACATCTGGCATCTTTCAAAATTAAGGGGATATATATATATATATATATATATATATATTCCTGAATACATCTGTGAGCATATGTTGTTTTGATTATTTCCACACATCTCTTGCCAGGCAAACTTTTCTTTATTTTGTTATTCCCCTGATTAAGGATCCATGATGGTTTCTAGGTGCATGATGCATTGGTTTGGAGCCTTAGGACAATCTAATAAAAAGCAGAGTTTTCAATTAAGTCCAAGATTTCATCAGCATTGTGTAATGGAAGTTACATAGAATTATATTATGTGGGCACAATTATTACTCAGTTCTTATCTGAATGCTAAGCAAAAACAAAAAAGAAAAAGAAGAAAAAAATGTATTCAAGTAACTGGGAAGTCTGGGAGATTGCATCTGGCTGTAGGCACAGCTGTTACAAAGTCTCAAACCATGTCGCCAGGACTTTGTTTCTCTCTTCCTTTCTCAGGTTCACTTATTTCTTTTTGACTTCAGTCTTCGGTTAGGATTTATCCTCCACAAAGACAAGATGGCTGGCCTCCAAATGCCTCAGGCTCACATCCTTCAAAGTAATCTCCAAAGTAGAGAAAATCTTCCCAAATAACTCCAGAGGAAAAGTCCTGGGGAGGACTCTGCTTGGCCTGAACTATGTCTTTATTTGCTAAATCTGGATTACATGCCCTGGCCTTGTGGCCTAGGGAAGGTAGAGTTCCATGCTGGCCATTTCCTTTCAGGGAGTGTGATTCTTCAAGGGAAAATGTGTGGTTGTTACTGGAAGGGAAGCAGAGACAGCCAAAAGTAGGTTTAACAGTCTACACACCAGGGTTAAGATGTAGCTTGGATGTGCAAGTCCAGTGAAACAGCTGGCATCCTTCCAGGTTGTTCAGGAGTCCATTCTGAATGGCTTGTGTCTACACTGTACCATTGTTAACTATTTAGAATATTATTCCTTCATGACAGTATCTCACTACTTGTGAGTTACAAATAACATATGTAATGCAATATGAGCACTGCAGAACACATGAAAAGGACATTTGTCTTTATGAAACAAAATTTGCCCTTTGCACTGAAAACATTTGTTTTTGAAAAGGTGGGGTATTTTTCAGAGTCTGATCAGATGTGGAGGAGGGAAAGAGAATTGGTGAAACCCAGTGCCCTTTGTTTCTTATTAAGAAAAAATAACACACATGTGCATACACATGCACACATATACATATATATGAAGTATTTATGTCATATGATTAC
Organism: Cebus imitator; assembly: GCF_001604975.1. NCBI lineage: Eukaryota > Metazoa > Chordata > Mammalia > Primates > Cebidae > Cebus > Cebus imitator. Next base: position 417,138 of record NW_016107816.1, on the reverse strand, counting down.
TCACCCCAATATTTAAAAGTGATTTGACTTAGTCATAATAAGACCAAAAACTCCCCTCAGTAGTAAACTTAGGGAAACTAGCACCAAAGCAAAGCAAAGTCTCAAGTCCCTAAAATGCCCTTCAAAAGCAGTCATCCATTTAATTTGATCTATTAAACAAACATAGCAGTTGGGATGCCCACACAGTGAGAAAGCCTGCTTAGAGATGAAATTTTGGCTTTAATTGGAATCTTATGCCCTTTATTAGGCAACCATAAGCTTCCAGTTATATACACTGTCTTTGCTTCAAATATGAAATTTTACATTTATAAAAACTTATACATTTTTATTCTTAGCAACAGATTTAGGAATAAAAACAAGCTTCTGTCATGAACAAATATGAGGGTTTTTCTTCTTTCTTTCTTCCCCTTTTTGGACATACCCCAAGCAGTTATTAAGAACTGACTAAACACCCACTGTGTATCGAGAGCTGTGTTGGCTACTTGGAGCTACAAAAAGAAGTTGGAAAAATGATTTCTGTCCTTGCAGAATTTAGGTAATATGTCTCAGGAGAGAAAAATTAATGTACCCAGAACAATCAGGTAACAAATAAACAGTTGCTTTGCTATCTCCACTAATAATATAATAACTTCCCCTTCATTTCAGTCTGTTGAAATTTTACTCATTCTTCAGAATCTGTCTCCAGAACTGTCCTTTCTACAGCTTTATTGATTTCTTGAATGTAAGATGGGGCCCATATTCCTGTGAACCAAGCACCCAAACATTTGATTTAAATTGTCCCTCTTCAAATGTCTTCTGCTTTTTATCATCTACAGGCTGCAGTCCAGCCTCTGTAGCCTGGTGAGGAGACCCTGACTACCTCTCTTGTCTTTTCCCTGCCAGCTCTTCTATCTACCTAGTATTTTGAAGGCAAACTAAATCCTAGTACCCAACTCAAACCCAGTTTGGTCCAGAATCTGGTACCCAAACCAAAGTTGCTAAATGCTGTGCATTTTCGCATCTAGTCTTTTCTTCCTGGAATAACCCTTTCCTTTCCTTTCTCCCAACTCAGCCCCTGATGTAGTTCCACTCATCCGTAAGTGATCTCAGACCTCATTCTCTCCAGGAGGTTTTCTCCCTTTCCAACTACTAGACTAGAGTGTCTCTGTATTTCCTGTACCTATATTTGTGATTCTAAGCGGTAATTATTTGTTTTCATGTTTGCCTTCACCTTCTAGACTCCGTACCTTGAGTGTGGCACCCATGCCTTACTTATCTTGGAGTCCTGAGTGCCTTGTAGAGTGTCTGACACACAGCAGGTCCTCCATAAAATTTTATTAAAATGAGTTAAATTAAATAGGAGTGTAGAGAAGACTTGAGGTACAGGAGGTCCATACTGACCCTTGGGTTTTATGTCAGTGTTGAAAAGGGGAAAACTGGAGCAACACCCCAGAGATGGGTAAGAGCCTAGCAAAAGCTGGGGACCATGAATGGACACATCTGGCTGGAGTGGAGCCTGTAGAATAGGGAGTGTTGGGAAATAAGGTCAGAAAGGCCAGGCAGGGCCATGAAGACTCTGTCAAGTGGAGGAGGTGAAAACTGATGTAATACCTAGTGCAGTTCAAGAAAAGAAAAAAATAGAAATATCTGTACACAAAATAAGTCTTATCCCTTCTGTAATACCTCTACTTCAGAATTTATCATTTTATTACTGTTAGTATGTCACTGTTTTAATGGGCCTTGTATCACTGAAGCATAACAGTGTGGGGTTTTGAAGTGGAGTGTGATGCATGGGAGTCAGAAGCCCTGGAGTTGAATTTCCACTCTGGCACGAATTCGTTACCTGCTATGATGAATTTGTTTTGAGTCGCTAATCCTCAGTGTTCTCATCTGTGAAATGAAGGCATGAAGGTGCATGACATGATTCATGAGTTCCCTTTGATCTCTAGTACTCAACATATGGCAGGATAATGAATTCTTAGCCAACTTATTAATCAACCCTTGTTCTTGGTTTATTTGCCTCCTTGTTTACCAGTTTTCTAGTGTCAGAGTTCTTTTATTAAACTGATCTCTGATAGTCCCACAATATGCTCTGCTGAAATCAGCCTCCGAGGCTTGACCATCTTGTCGGACCTGGAAAGCCCTCCTCAACCTCCACTCCTTGCTCAAATCCCAGCTCCAGCCAACATCTTTCTTAAAGTGTTCCTGACCTCTCCATGTCTCTCTGATATTTTCCCCCTCTTTTAGAGTTTAATTTGTCTTGAGTTATTACTTCATATTGGCTTTTCTCTCTCCAATTAGTTTGTAAACATCTTAAAATAAGTAACTATTAAGAGCAATATTTGCTTATCTCCCCCATGTCACCACACCTGGCACAAAGCTAGGCCCAAAATAAACATCTAAGGAGGTTTTTGAATATTGAACTGAATGATGTATAAGGGATATTAATAAAAATAGAAAATCAAACCATCAAAAAGGATAATCTATAGGGATTGGAATGGAAATAATTGTAGCATATTGATAATTTTATACATGGTATTTTGTACCCAGCAAAAGACTGTTTTAAGACAGAGTGATCTGTGAAGTTTCTGGTCTGTGGGCTTGTCTTGAATTAAAGAGTGGGTGGTACTAGGGCTTAGAGAGGTTCCAGCCAACTCGAGGAAAAGAGAAACAGAACTGTTTACTGAGTGACTTTGCTGTTGGACATGTCCCAACTGCAGCTTGGGAACATCGGGCAGAGTTACCACCCTGCTGCCACAACCTCTGCCAACTTGGATAAAAAGCAATGAGGTTGACCTGTCTTTTGGCTCTGGAACAAGGCGAGGGAGCGCACCAGCCGGCATGGGAAGGAAGAAGTTGTGAAATGAAAGACATGAAAAAGAGATGACTCTGATCTTCTTCCCCCCCACTACCCTGAGTCTCTCTCCTGCCTCCTTGACACCTGTAAACTGGTATAAAGCGGAATTCTATACCTTATACGAAGTGGGGCCTGGGGCCCTTGGAGTCCAGCTTGGGATAACAAGACAGCAGTGAGAATCAGTTGTTTTAGTTGTTTTGGTCCCTAAAGTGGTCCTAGGTTTGAAAAGATTTGAAATTAGTGCTCTAGGAAGGCAATTAGCTTTTAAACAATATAACACTTTAAAAAAATCAATTCAAAATATAAGACAAAAGTTAGCTGTTTAAAGTAGTCAAGTTCTAGAACTGGCAGTATCATGGCTCTCTTGGTTGTAAATTAGCTCACGGAGATAAAACGTCTGCATTTGGGACTTCAGATCCTGCCTTTGCTGTCAGATTGCCTCAAGCTGTCTCTGCTAGGAAAGTCTCGAAACATGGATTCGTTGTATTCCTCCCCACCTTCTGACATGCTCCAAAGCTGTTAGTGTTTATAAAAGAACCCTGTGTTACATTGATTTGTCTTACTGTGTAGGGAAATTGTAGGAATAACTCCCATGTGTCATCAGCCATTTAGTCAGCACTCAGTTCCTTAGCAGGGGAAATGGTAAGATTTATTAGGGAAAGTATCCGTCATCCCATATAAATAGATGCACAGTTAAAACAGATGTAGCAGGCAGAGTGTATATTTCTGTGTGACTGAGCACGAGGAACTTATTATAAGGAATGCTGTAGAAAAATCAGTCGTTTGGGAAGATGGCACGCATAAGGGTACACTTACATTTGATGCAAAATGTTCCTTAAAATAGTAATTTGGGATTTAAGTGCATTGTTGTGGTAGGAACCATTTTTATTAAAAATGTATTTTTGCTTTAATTTTTTACTATTAAGAAAATATATGCCAGTGATAAAAATAGCCAAATAATAGAAAAAGGATGTAAAGCTCTTTTTTCCCTGCTCATCCCAGTGTCCTGTCTCCCTCTCCCTCAGAGGCCATCCCTGTTGCCAATTTATTTTGTGTCTTTCAGAAATCTGCACAAACAAGCTCATCCTCCTCTTCGGTGTTACACACATGGTAGTCCACTCCCCATACTCTTCCAAAGTGGTTCTGGAAATCATTTCTTATTAGTCTGCACTTATGATCCAGGCTTATCATTTTTCACAGATTTAACAAATGTCGACATCTTGCCTGGCTTTAGAGTTTTTGCTTATTTGTTTTGACATTACAGGTACATTTTAACCATAATGCCCACTGCCCAATTCCATTGCTCTCTGCCCAAAGGTAATTACTATCCTGAAATTAGCATGTATCCTTCCTGCCTGGTTGTCATATATTTTGCACATACATAGTTGGTATTTCGTTGTGTGACTTTGGCACTATTTATTTATCCACCATTCTTTTTTTTTTTTTTTTTTTTTGAACAAGGTCTTGCTCTGTCACTCAGGTTGCAGTGCAGTCTTGTGATTTTAGCTCCCTGCAGCTTCAACCTCCCCAGGCTCAGGTGATCCTCTCACCTCAGCCTTCTGAGTAGCTGGGACTATAGGAATGTGTCACCATGCAAGGCTAATTTTTGTATTTTTGGTGGAGGCAAGGTTTTACTATGTTGCCCAGGCCAGTCTTGAGCTCCTGGGCTCAAGAGGTCCACCTGCCCGTGTTGGTCTCCCAAGGTGCTGGGATAACAGGTATGAGCCACTGAGCCCCATCCACAATTATATATTTGAACATTTAGGTTGGTTCCAATGTTTTGCTTTTAAAAACAGCGCTACAGAAAACATTGTATTTCATTTCTCCTTGGGCATATGCATGAGAATGTTTTAGGATATATATCCACAGCCAGAATTTCTAGGTCATAGGCTATGTACTCTTCAACTATTTGATATTGCAACATTGTCCTCCAGTGTGGTTTTCAAAAATACACATTCACACCAGCCGTATTTACAAGTTCTTTTTTTCTTTTTCTTCCACATCCTTACCAAAACTTGGGCTTCTCAGACTTCTAAATGTTGCCAATCCAATGGATGTGAAATAGTACTTTATTGTGGTTTTAGTTTGCCTTTATTACTGAAGTTAAGTATCTTTTATGTTTCTTGGCTATTTAGTTTCCTTTAACAATTAACTGTTGATACCATTGACAAATTTTTGACTCTATCGCTTGCTTTTTTTCTTACTGATTTATAGAGAATACTAATACCCAGTAATATATATTATAATTAACTTCTCCAATGACTTGCATTTTCACTTGTCTGGTCTTTTTAAAAATATAATTTTAGGCCGGGCGCGGTGGCTCAAGCCTGTAATCCCAGCACTTTGGGAGGCCGAGGCGGGTGGATCACTAGGTCAAGAGATCGAGACCATCCTGGTCAACATGGTGAAACCCTGTCTCTACTAAAAATACAAAAAATTAGCTGGGCATGGTGGTGCGTGCCTGTAATCCCAGCTACTCAGGAGGCTGAGGCAGGAGAATTGCCTGAACCCAGGAGGCGGAGGTTGCGGTGAGCCGAGATCGCGCCATTGCACTCTAGCCTGGGTAACATGAGTGAAACTCCGTCTCAAAAAAAAATAATAATAATAATAATAATTTTAATATTTAAATGTATTCAAATCATCTCTATTATCATTTATGATTTTGGCATTTTATTTAAGAAACCTGAAAATGTAATAAAGGCATTCTCCTGTATTTACTTTGTAATTTTAAGATTCCCCCTGCCACCCTACCATACATGTAAGGTTTTTAGTCCATGTGGGATGTATTTTTATTATGGCATGAAGTGGGGATCTAAATCTTTTTCCCTGTACATAGCCAGTTGTCTTAGGACCACTTAGGTCCTAATATTTACCACTCCCTGCTAATAGGTAAGGGACTTATGTTCTATATCAACTTTCCATATATGTATTTGTCAGTATCTATACCTTTTATTCCATTCCTTTGGTCAATTTTTTTTCTTTGAGACATATCTTGCTTTGTCACCAAAGCTGGGGTGCAGTGGCACAATCTTGGCTCACTGCAACCTCCGCCTCCCAAGTTCAAGTGATTCTCATGCCTCAGCCTCCCAAGCAGCTGGAATCACAGGCGTGCACCACCATGCCCAGCTAATTTTGGTATTTTTAGTAGAGATGGGGTTTCACTGTGTTGACCAGGCAGGTCTTGAACATCTGACCTCAATTGATCCTCCTGCCTCAGCCTCCCAAAGTGCTGTGATTACAGGCCTGAGGCACCGCTCCAGGCTCTTTTGGTTTATTTTTATATTCCTGTCCCCAAAGCCACACTGCTTAAAGAATTATAATCTTACATAATTAGTCTGGTAGGGCAAATCACCACTCTTTACTTTTCTTTTTCAAACATTTCTCTGCTAATTGAGTCTGTAGTCTTCCACACTAAATTTTGGGTTAGATTGTTAAATTCCATGAAGCCTTATTGGGATTCTGGTTGGAATTACAATGATTCACAGATTCATTATAAATTCACAGGGTGATCTGCCAGATTGACACAATTATCTTTTCATCCCTCAGTGTCTCATCATTTATCCAGTGCATTTTTCATGTCGTGTTTCATAATTTTGCCTAAATAGGTCTTGCAGATATTTCTGCCTAGATATCTATTCTAAATGGGAGAACACACACACACACACACACACACACACACACACACACGCACACACACAATTGGATTTCTTCCCATACCATACCCTGAACGTGTATCCAGAATGCTGAATTTTCTTATTTGAATTGTCTACACATTCTCCTGCATTTTTAATGTAAATTATCAGATAATTTATAAATAAGGACAATTTTTCCCCTTTTTTCTAATCCTTATTCTTTTAAAGAGTATTGGCACTGACTAGGACTTTTAATATTAATACAAGGGTTAAGAGAAGCTGTGATAACAGGGACTCCTGACTTGCTCCTGACTCTAAAGAGAATGCCTTTAATGTTTGACCACTAAGTATCACGTTTTCTGGGGGTTTTGGCAGCTATAAATGTGGGAGAGATTGCTGATCCATCCCTCTCACTGGTTCTCCCTTTTTTCCTCTGTAGAATCTCTATTTTATTTGAGGATATTACTGTCAAGAAAAATGCCTGCATTTCACAGCCATCTTCAACTGGGTGAGGGCATATAACATAGTTCCTGCCATTGCGATATCAATAGAAGTCATATATGAAAATTCCAGTAGTACCCCTAAAGTGGAAGCATAATCACTTCCCAGTTTTCTCCTTCCTGCCACCTGGAATGCACATATAAGGAATGGAATTGGAACAATCATATTGTACTTGATGTGATCTTAGGAGTAAAGATCTTATCAAATATCTAAATATTGGAAGGAACGTGGCTCTGAGCTAGCTAATCAGTCTTTTACTTGGGAAAGAAATAAAATTTTATATAGTTTGGAGTTTTCTGCAGTTTACAACCAACCCCAACTATATAATTATATAAATGATGAAGAAGCAATTTATGAAAAACAAAAAGCTGTTGGCAAACTGGAAGTGGACTACAATCTCATTTTCCTGATAAAATTTCTCATCCAAATTAATGAGGTGAATTACATTGATAGGTTTTTAACATTCAACCATTCTTGGTATTCTGTCATGATATGTTTTTACAGGTGGTAAATACGTAATGATTTTATTTCTTACTTTTCACAAGGTTTAAACATGAAAAACTTTAAACACAGAAAATCTGGCCTGTACAGTGAACACTCATATGTTCACCAACCATAATCTACAGTTGTTTTATTATATTTGCTTTGTGCCTTATCTAATATGAGGTTTTAATGCATTGCTGAATTCAGTTAGATGATTTTTAAAATATTTGAGCACATGTGCTCAAAAGTGAGATAAAACAACTATTTTCTTTTATTATATTGTCTTTTTCCAGTTTGGGTATCAAAAATATACTTATCTCGTAAAAGAAGTAAACAGAGAGCTCTCCTATTTTTGTCTTCACTGAATGAAAAAGTTTGTTCAGTACAGGAAATAAACTTTGAAGGTTTGGTAAAACTCAGTTCTTTGGGTAAATACTTGATTGGTATAGTACTTAATGAATAGATTTTTGAAACTACAGATTCAGTTCTTTTAATGGGTATAAATAAATAGATTGCCATTTCTTATTCACATCCTTTTTAGTGATTTATATATTTCTAGAAAACTGTCCATTTCATTTATATTGTCAAATGTATTGATATAATGATGTTCATTGTATTCTCTTATGCTTTTAAAAATTTATAGTCAAAGCCTTTTTTCCCACTTTTTTCTCTTATACTCTCAGTCTTGCCAGGTTTTGTTATTTTATTAATCTTCTAGAAGAATTAGGTTTTGAATCCATTAAATCCTTGTTGATTTTTTCCCCCTTTTGGCTATTTCTCTCTCTTTTTTTTTTTTTTTTT
>NW_016107816.1:406756-408801 GCF_001604975.1 Cebus imitator | reverse complement strand
TATGTTTCCTTCTTTTCTATTATAGGCATTTAAAGCTCTAGATTTCCTTCTAAATACTGCGTAAGCTGCATGCCACGTGTTTTGATACTCATATTTTCATTGCCTGAGCAGCGTTACACATTTGGTATTTTCTATTCATTTTTCTACCTCGATAATTATTTAGAAGTTTCTAAAATAATGGAGCAGTGTAACTATTATGTTGATTTTTTTATTTTATTGCATTGTTATCAGAGAATGTTTTATGTGGTTTTGGTCATTGGTATTTGTTTGAAATTTACTTCTTGGCATATTACGGTCAGCTTTTTGTAAATGTTTCATTGTGCTACAAAGAATGTGTTTCCTGGGAGTCTCTGAGCCTCCTCTGGCTCACGAGGCTGCCCATAACAACAACAACAACAATAATAATAATCAAAAGAAGGTGTTTCCTATCATTTTGGGCTCAGGAATTACTTATGTTCTTTACATCTTCTACAACTGTGATTATAGATTTATCATTTTCTCTTTGTAATTTTGACATTGTATTGTATGTACACACACACATACACACACGCTGAAGTTCCAGCTTACTGTTTCTTCAATGTGAACTATTCTTTTATCCTTTTGTCATTTTACAATGGCCCTTTTTATCCTTTGCTTTTATTTTGCCGTAAAGTTTTAAAAAATGATGATAATGTTATGTTTAATTTAAAAAAATATTTTTTTCTAGTACAGTTTATCCATCTATTTACATAATAATCTATCTGCATCATCATGTTTAAGGAGTCTTTTGGCTGAATTTAAAAAAAATCCTGAGGATTTCCATCTTTTAGTAGGGAAATTCAATATGTTAATATTATATGTATTTTGATTATTGATATATAACTTATGGTGTGTTTTCTATTTATCTTTTTTTTTTCTTGAGACAGGGTCTTACTTTGTCACCCATACTGGCATGCAGTGGTACAATCTTGGCTCACTGCAACCTCCGCCCCTGGGTTCAAGCAATCTTCCTTCAGCTAGCTATCATTCTTTAACTTTGATTCTTTATACTTCTTTTTTACTAGGTTGATCTAGTCTTTTTCTTTGATTTCTTTTTTTTTTGCGACAGAGTCTCACTCTGTTGCCCAGGCTGAAGTGGTGCACTCAGCTCACTGCAACCTCTACCTCTTGGGTTCAAGTGATCCTCCTGCCTCAGCCTCCCAAGTAGTTGGGATTACAAGTGTGCGCCACCTCACCCAGCTAATTTTTGTGTTTTTGGTAGAGTTGGGGTTTCACCATGTTGGCCAGGCTGGTCTCAAAGTCCTGACTTCAAGTGATCTGACTTCCCTGGCCTCCCAAAGTGCTGGGATTACAGGTGTGACCACCTCACCCAGCTGTTTTTTTCTTTATTCTCCCTTTTCCTCTATACTGGAAGTTAGAAGGTAGGATTAAAATGTAAAAGACACCTGGGAGAAATGAAAAGCCCAAGATTCCATACTACTTCCTCAGACTGAGGAGGTAGACTTTTCTACTTCCCTCTTCAAGGCAGGGGTAGCTCTTCAAAGGTTTTCCTTCAAGGACACCTCTTGGTCCTCCAGGGCCTATGTCTCAGGGAGTTCAGGGAGTTCTCTTTTACAGCTTCTTAACTTAAACAGAGAAGGTGGCCCAGGACCTGGGTCCCCCAGGCCCAAAAGCCAGGGGTCAATATGAGCAAGAAGGACATCCAAGGAGAACTCTGCACAAGAACCACCGAGCCCATCAGCTGAGCAGTGGTCAAGTTAAACTGAACCCACTGTAGCTTAGTCTCCCTTTATTCTAAAACCTTTTTCCTTCCTTTTGCATTCAGTGGTTTATTTAAAAGCTATTTTTTACTGGATTTTGTCAGTATTTCTATGTGTAGGTACCAATCTGCTATACTCTAAAAAGCTGTGGGAGTTAATTTACTTATCTTACAGACTGTTTATAAGTTCCAAGTCTCACCTTCCACCTTACATCTTTTTGTTTTTGTCTGGTTTCCTTTGTTTCCATCTAGTTCATCCAGTTGACTTACAAGTATGTTCTTTCTTTTCTTTTTTTTTTTTTTTTTT
>NW_016107816.1:378873-406716 GCF_001604975.1 Cebus imitator | reverse complement strand
TGGAGTCTTCTGTCTTCCTCTGTCACCCAGGCTGGAGTGGAGTGTGCAATCTTGGCTCACTGCAACCTCTGCCTCCTGGGTTCAAGTGATTCTCCTGCCTCAGCCTCCTGAGTGGCTGGGATTACAAGTGCCTACCACCACAGCTGGCAAATTTTTATATTTTTAATGGATACAGGATTTCACCATGTTAGCAAGACTGGTCTTGAACTCCTGACCTCAAGTGATTCACCCGCCTCAGCCTTCCAAAGTGCTGGGATTGCAGGTGTGAGCCACCGTGCCTGGCCTAGACTCTTCTCCTCTGTATTGCTCCTCTATACTGATGATTCGTTTTGAAGTTCTGAGTGGCTGTTGTTCTGGCCTCCCCTCAAATCTCTTTGTCTTTGGGAAGTTAAGACCTCCACTGCACACAGGCTCCTGGACACCATGCTCTGCTCACAGCCAGAGTCCAGGTAAGAAAGCTGGCCATAGTTCTCTGTGCTGAAGTTCCTGGGTGTGTTGCCTTTCCCCCATCCTTCAGTAGTTTCTAAAATGATGGACTTGACAGGTCTCAGGCTTCCTGGCTGGACACACCCCTGGCTATGATAGAAACATACCCAGCTGGAAGCAGCTGACGTGCTCAGAGCTACCAGCAATGGGCTTTCCAATACAACATGTTGGGGCCCTTATTTCCTGTCACTTCTTTTTGGCTGGGTGGCTCCCTCTCGCCACAGGCATTCCCTGGGCAGCTGTCAGAGTTAATGTCTGAGCCCGGCCAGCACTAGTGCAGCTGTGGGCTCTGGCATTGCTACTCATGAGTAAATTCCCCAGTGAGCCCACAGTGCTGCCTTGACATCTCTTTTGGGTGCGATTCTCTTCAAAGAAGGCTAGCTTCTTACGTGCAAGCACTATGCAGTCATATCGGGACCCACACTCAGAAGACCCTGTACTTGGATTCATGCTCTGGTGTTGATAGCTTGAAATTTAAAATAAATAGTGAATAGAGTTTTGCTTTTTATTAGGTTCCATAAATTATGTAGCCTCTCCTTAGGAGAAGCAGAGAAGAATACCACTGGCACCTGGGGAAGTGGGTGGGGCTTGTGGACTAACCCAGCATCTTGAAAGTGCAGAGCAACAGCCATTATAAGTAATTGTTTTTTCTTCTGGGAAGCTCCCACCCATCTAAATAAAGCATTTTAGGCCAGGAGCAGTGGCTCATGGCTGTAATCCCAGCACTTTGGGAGGCCAAGGTAGACCTTGGGGTGAGGAGTTCAACACTAGCCTGGCAAATATGATGAAACCACATCTCTACTAAAGATACAAAAATTAACCAGGCATGGTGGTGGGCACCTGTAATCCCAGTTACTCGGGAGGCTGAGGCAGGATAATTGCTTGAACCCGGGAGGTGGATGTTGCAGTGAGCTGCGAATGTGCTGCTGTACTCCGTCTGGAACACCAGAGTGAAACTCTGGCTCCAAAAAAGAAAAAGCATTTTAGTGCCTCAGAAAAGGGAGAAGGGTAGACAGCCTCTAGAATAGCTGTCCAATGTAACTTTCTGTGATACTGTTAATGTTTGATATCTTTGATGTCCAATACAGTGGCCACTGTCCCCATGTGGCTTCTGAAAACTTGAATTGTAGCTGGTATGACTGAGGACCTGAATTTTAAAATCTTAATTATTTTAAAATTAAAATTACATGGACACATGGAGCTGTTACCATATTGCACAGCATAACTCTAGAACAACAAAGTAATCTCTGACCTTCATGCTTTGATTATTTTTTATACTGATCTATGGCAAGACTTAGTTAGGCTTTGTCCAGAAAGGATTTTTAAATTCAGATTTAGGGCATACCATGAACTAAGATGGGGTCCTCAAATCATAGTGTTTTTTGTTAAGAAAAGAGAAGATAACTGTACCACCTATGAAACTAGGTCATAATATGCATTGCTCTAACCTAGAAAGGAGATAGTACATGGATGGATGACTTGCCCAAAAACTGCCCCTTCCAGTTCCAAGGGATTATGGAAGAAATGAGGAAGACAAACAAGAAGTGAGAAGGCCAGAGGCTAGATTCTTGGCAAGGAGTGATGGTGAGGAGGTGGTATAGTAGGCGGGTTGATGGATGAGCTTGAGCCATCAAACCTGGGCCTACGTGGCCTGGATGTTGTATGGGTAATCCAGCAAGTGTCATGTGTTCTGATGAGACACAGAGGTTTTGAGAGCACAGAGGTACCCAAGAAGGCGCTGGTCAAAACAAAGAGGTACCCAAGTAGGAACTTTGAGATGACCAGAACCACAATTTCCCGAGGGAATTACTTTACCTCAAAAAGTCAAACCAGAAAAATCAATTTTCAGTAGTCACCAGCCCAGTAAACAGAAAATTTGGCCACTTCACCATTGGTCAGTGAGGATTCAGATAATGTCTCTGATGCATGGGTCATCTAAATTCTTACGGACCCCACTATGTACAGACAGAGACACTAACTTGGAGGAGAACAAAGAGATGGAGAGAAAATGTAAAGATGATATTTTACCTCAAGAAACTAAAGATAATTTACATAAAGGAGGCATCTGAATTATTGAACTGATCTAAGTTTAACTGAAGGGGATAAATTTAGAGTCCTTTCTTCCAATTATCTGTGGATAAGTAGATGAGTTATGGAGAAATATAGAAGCTGTGTTTTCCTTGCACATCTGAGTACAGACTGAATGAATTTGTGACCCCACTACAAATATGTTTGGCTTCCTGCCAAGCTGGTGATGGAAAGCAATTCTATTAACAAGGCTTTGGTGGAGGTAGAGAACGTGCGGGGAGAGGGAGTAAGCTGACTTGAGGTACTGAGTCTGGGAGCAACAACACCAGCACCATGATGAATTGGCCACTTAACCCACAGATGCCCTCTCTTTAAAGGCACTAGCAACCTCACGTGGGAAGTACATTTTGAGTGTATCTGGGAGGGAGATTTTCTCTTATCTTCTGCCTGGACGTGGAGGATGTTGTAGATACCCCAGCTTAGTGGTCCAAGAGCTTTGACATCAATGGGAAAGGGGAGACCTGGCAGATTATAGTGTCATTTTGGCTGTGCAGGCCCTATTCATCTTCTCATATGGGATCAAGGAGACATGATCTACTTGGACAAAATCCTAATATACGCATCTGAATCTAACATCCTGTGAGTCCCTTGTCCATGCAGTCCTCTGTAGTCCTCTGTGGGCTACACCACCACCTTCAGGCCAACCCTGAAAAGTACATGTCCAAGCGAATGGAAGAATTACCAGGCTGTATTCTGTCCAGTCAAGATATCTGCATTATGCTTCAGGTGTTTGTAGTCACAGAGGAAGAGCCCACATGATTTTATCAAATGTTTTTGTTAGTTCCTGGAATTCATTAGACAATTCCTTACACATTTTGTTTCATGGGCTGTTATAATAGTTGACATGCTCAAAAGGGATGGAGGCTTTTCTTGGTTCTCAAATGCAGATGCAGTCTTCTAACAAGGCTTACTTAATTTCCTCCAACCTTCCCCTGACATACCTGACCCAGCCAGTCCACATGACTGTCTACATCCACTGAGATGAGCAACATCTAGTGCTTGGAAGACTTAGCCCTGAAGTCTCCACCCCTGCCTTTCCTTCTCTTCCTGGAAACTGGCTTTCCAAAGAGTGTAATTGCTCCTGTTCCTTGGGGATAAGAATCACTTATCATAGAGCTGGAGTAGCTGAATTAGATGCAGAAACTCAGTTTGCCGCAGAGTCAGCTTCCTCAAGCACTTTGGGTTTACCATTTCATACCCAATCCTGGGAGCCATAGACACACGAAGGAATAATACAGCACAAATCCTGGAAATCATCTGTGGGGAATATTAAGACAGCCAGTTCTGGCCATCACTAATAGAGGTAGTGAGGCCTGGCAGGGGCCAACACAATTGGATTTTTATGATATGTGGGTGTAAGAGGACTCGAGTAGTCAAGTGTGAGCCTCAAGTATACATCCTGAGCTGCTGGATGACTGGTAAAGCCAGAAGCTGCAGTATATAAAACTGTAAGAAAAACAGGTTTGGGAGATAAGACCAAGTTCTATTTTGAAAATGTTCAGTTTGAAATGCTTATTAGACATCTAATGGAAATGTCAAGTAGGTGGCAGAATATGTTAAGTCTGGAGCTCAGGGGAAATGTCAGGGCTAGAGAATATAGATCTGGAAGTTATTGACAGAGAGATAGGAATTAAAGCCATAGGACTGGATAAGATCTCCTACAGAGTCAATGAGTGTATTTAAAGAACAGAAGATGTTTAAAGAAATTAAAAAATGAGGAGTAAGAGGAAAGAGCCCGCAGACTCGGGAAAAGCCAATCGGGGACGAAGGAGGAAAACCAAGACAGTGCGTCGACTCAGAATCCAAGTGGTTCACCAAGTCAAATCAAATCCACTGAGATGTCGAGTAAGAGAGGGGCTTGGAAATTGTTCAGGGGATTTAGACATGTGGAGCTCACTGGTGATCCTGTGAAGAATAGCTTCACTGCAATTAGAGGGAAGAAAACATGATTGGAGAAGACTGAAAAGAGACCATGAAATGAGGAAGTGGAGACACTGAGTATTGACAACTTGCTTTAGAAATGACAATGTAGGGAGGTCTGAGAAGCAGGAGGGAGTAGTTGGAGGAGGGTGTAGATTCTAGGGAAGACAGGTTTTTAAAAGACAGGAGTTACTGTAGCATATGTATATGCTATGGGAATGATCGAATAGAGAGGGGAGATGTGGAGATGGTGGAGAGGGTGAGTCATGAAAAGTGCAAAGTCTTTGAATAGAGGGTGGGGAATCCAGGTCTTAAGTGGCAAGGTCTAGGAGGACTAAGAGTGAAGGACAGTTTTTCCATCACAGAGGAAGGAAAGGCAAAACTTAATGAGAATGATGATGGGAAATGTTACAGTTGTCTTCTCGTTGCTTCTATTTTCTTAGTAAAAGTAGAGATGAGATCTGTTTCAGCCAGCTAATGCTAGCTCAGTTCACTGAGACTCTGCCCTGGGCCCAGAGCCCAATAATTTACTGTGACAACTGAGTTAGAACAGCCCATGCATCTTGCAAAAGATTCTAGATTGCCAGAAGTGCCACTGCCAGATCTGGTACCTGTCCTTGAGAAAGGATGTCCGCTAGAGAAGCAAACACATGGAATGCCCCCACCTCAACTAAAAACCCACCTAAACATGTTAAGACTTTGTAGTCACCCAGTGAAAAACACCACCCAATGGAGTGGAATGTGGGAGAAGAGCAGACCTAATTAGAGCCTCCTCCCACATCAGGCCATGGCTTCTGGCATCCTACAAAAATATCAAGAAAATTTCCTTAAATGTTTTTTACCTTCTCCCTCTATACTGTGTTCTAAACTTTCTTGTTCACAATGGATTTTCCCACTTTGTCCTCATATTTGGATGTATACTCTCTCTGTACAACCTTTTAGAAAAGATGGTTCTTTGGTACTGCCCAAGTGGTTTTAAACTCAGCTTCTTCCTAGAATGTTTCCCCTGAATTTCTACCTCTTTAGCTCCAATGAGCCTCAGACATGTCCCAGGCTCCCAGCTACCTCATCTCTTCCCAGTGTGCCCAGGCCCTCACTTCTCAGGGATGAAGGTCCTCACACATGTAAGAAATCAAGTGAAGTAGATTTTAGAAGGATAAATTAGTGTAACCATAAAGTGTTATTCAAAGCAGCAGCAGGAGCAACAGGGCTTTCTGAGCAAGGCTTTGCTATTCAGCTTTCTTTCTCTTTTTTTTTTTATAATTGTTATTTTTTATTGCATTTTAGGTTTTGGGGTACATGTGAAGAACATGCAAGATTGTTGCATAGGTACACACATGGCAGTGTGATTTGCTGCCTTCCTCCCCTTCACCTATATCTGGCATTTCTCCCCATGCTAACTCTCCCCAACTCTCCACCCCCCACTGTCCTTCCCCTGTTTCCCTCCAACAGACCCCAGTGTGTGATGCTCCCCTCCCTGTGTCCATGTGTTCTCATTGTTCAACACCCGCCTATGAGTGAGAACATGCAGTGTTTGATTTTCTGTTCTTGTGTCAGTTTGCTGAGAATAATGGTTTCCAGTTTCCTCCATGTCCCTACAAAGGACATGAATTCATCATTTTTGATGGCTGCATAGTATTCCATGGTGTATATGTGCCACATTTTCCTTATGCAGTCTATCGTCGATGGGCATTTGGGTTGGTTCCAGGTCTTTGCTATTGTAAATGGTGCTGCAATGAACATTCGTGTGCACGTGTCCTTACAGTAGAATGATTTATAATCCTTTGGATATACACCCAGTAATGGGATTGCTGGGTCAAATGGAATTTCTATGTCTAGGTCCTTGAGGAATCACCACACTGTCTTCCACAATGGTTGAACTAATTTACACTCCCACCAACAGTGTAAAAGTGTTCCTATTTCTCCACATCCTCTCCAGCATCTGTTGTCTCCAGATTTTTTAATGATTGCCATTCTAACTGGTGTGAGATTGTATCTCAATGTAGTTTTGATTTGCATTTCTCTAATGATCAGTGATGATGAGCATTTTTTCATATATTTGTTGGCCTCATGTATGTCTTCTTTTGTAAAGTGTTGTTCATGTCCTTTGCTCACTTTTGAATGGGCTTGTTTTTTTCTTGTAAATCTATTTTAGTTCTTTGTAGATTCTGGATATCAGCCCTTTGTCAGATGGGTAGATTGCAAAAATTTTTGCCCATTCTGTTGGTTGCCGATTCACTCTAATGACTGTTTCTTTTGCTGTGCAGAAGCTGTGGAGTTTGATTAGGTCCCATGTGTCTATTTTGGCTTTTGTTTCCAATGCTTTTGGTGTTGTGATCATGGAATCCTTGCCTACGCCTATGTCCTGAATGGTTTTGCCTAGGTTTTCTTCTAAGGTTTTTATGATGTTAGGTCTTATGTTTAAGTCTTTAATCCATCTGGAGTTAATTTTAGTGTAAAGTGTCAGGAAGGGGTCCAGTTTCTGCTTTCTGCACACAGCTAACCAGTTTTCCCAACACCATTTATTAAACAGGGACTCCTTTCCCCATTGCTTGTTTTTGTCAGGTTTGTCAAAGATCGGATGGTTGTAGATGTGTATCTTTCTCTAGCCGTTAAAAATGCCTTCTAAAGGAATAACACATCCCTTGGAAAAATGAGTGAAAGTACAAATGAATTAGGGTTTACAGAAGATGAGCATAAAGAAGGTTGCTTCTCTAGAAGACCGCACACACACACACACGTACGCACACACACACACACGCACACACACACACATTTTGGTTACTACACATAGTAACGATATGTATTGTAGCTTACAGATGAATGGAAAACAAATCTGAATGCCTTTTTTAAAGCAAGATTTTTGTAGTAAAACACAGAGAAATATTAATATAAAAATAAAACATACATGATGGCATGTAAATATTCTAATTCGGTAAATAAACTTTCTTCAACCAAACATTTGTGAAGAGGTGTTTGGGTCCTCTGTTTGAATCAAAGTATCTCAGTACTTGAGATACTTTGGAGTCAGGGTGAATGTTTATTTTCTCACATAGTATGTGACTAATTGAATGAGGCTCTTTTGCTTTTGTTTTCTAAACAACTCATAACTGGAAGCCTAGTTTGTGAGGTGCTATGACTCTAAATGATTTTGGAATTTCTTGTTAGGAACTACCTTCAGAGCTGTTTTGATGAATAGGGTGACTGATTATTTCGGTTTTCCAGCATGTGGGACTGTAGAACTGCGACAGTCTTAGTCAGATCTTCTTGATTTACCTGGAACTGAGGGAGATTTCCAGTCCTACAGCTAGGCATGTTGCAGCCAAAGTGGATTGAGTTTGGTCACCCTATTCATAAATCATACAAGAACTACCAGCTCATTGCTTTATAGCCATACAGTGTTACTCAGTATGATCTCCTCCTTATTTTTAAGACTGGCCCTTGATGTCCTTTGGCTGTTTCAAATGTGTGCCTCCCCAAACAAATATAGCAATGTACAGATGAGCCTGAACTCGGAAGGCAATTTTACAAACTTTCCTTTCTTCCTCCCTCCCTCCCTCCCTTCCTTTCTTTCCTCTTTCCCTTCCTTTTATTCTTACCTTTCCATATCTGAGTCACAGTATGGGAAAGTATGTTATACAAGTGGTGGCTGTGATAAAGAGTGTTCTTCACCAAACTTTGGTCAGGTTCCCCTGAATCCCCTTCTCGACTGGGTCTTTCCCTTGATCCCCATCCTGTCTTTGGCCTGCCTCATGCAGTTTTAGGAAGAATTCTGCCAAGTCTGTTTATTGAGAATACCCTCCCTTATATCTGATCACCCTTGGTATCTGATCAAATTCATTTAATCCTGTCTCCTACCCAGTTTTGGAATCCCTCAAACCTCAACTTGTAGCTCAGCACATTATCCCTTCCCCTTACTTTTAGCTGCTTAACACATGTTATGGTAATCACTAATTCATCACATGGAACTGAATAAGAACCATTTAATATGATTATCTTCTCCATTAAAGCTGTCATCATAATTAGAGCTGCAGTGAACTGTTTGCCAGGAATTATAACTTCTGCCAAGAAAAACTTGGGTGTCATTTTAGAAAAATTCTTAGGTGGGGGAGGAGGAGATCAGGGCCATCTGTGTGGGGATCCAAAGCTGAATAATGGTAAGCAAAGCCCCTTTCTCCTGCTCTCTGCCAAACTCTGGCCAGCCCTCCAACTGGATCTTGCCAAAGACTTTAATATGAACCGGCTTTCAAGGTAGTCCAAGGAGCACACCCTCTCATGGGATGAAAGCCTTTGGAAAAGGCAGCAACAAATAAACATTAGGCCTGTGTGCATAAGGCTTCCTAAAAGTTGTTCCAAATGCTGTTGTTTGCTACCCCACTGTTTCCAGGGCAACCACCTAAGCCAGGACAGAAGTAGAAGGAGACATGAGGCTAGAATGGGACCACCCACTGCAATTCTCATTTTATCCTGATGGCAAGAACCTTTATATCAACTCAAAGTGTTTGTCAGGCCTCTCGCTGTGAATCACTGGAGTAACATTTTGCCCTGATGGAAGTGTGTCACATGCTGCTGCTCTCACATCCCCCCATACTGAGGTGTTTTTAAATGGAACCAAATATCCCAGGGGAATTTTCTCTTCACTACTAGCATTGCTTTGTCGCACATTTTCAGATTACACATTGTAAATTATGGTTGAAAAAATACATTATGCTAATTTCCTCCTGCATGTCTTTGAGTTATTTTTAGGAAAAGTGTCTTTGGAATTCAGCTTCTCAGGTAAATGTTTAAAATGAAGAGAATAATAAGACTAAGGCAGAGGGATGCTCCAGGCTCAGACTGCAGCTGCATCACAGTCTGGCACTTGGTAATGAGCACAACTTGTGTGTCCAGCATGGAGTTTGGCTGCCAATAGCAGAAGAAGCCCTGGACTGGGCATCAGTAGATGTGGGTGTGCATGCTGGTTATGCAACTTTTTGGATATGTGACTTTGGAGGAATTTGTTTCATGTTCCTAAGTCCTGACTTCCTCATCTATGGAATTAGGGAGTTCAGCAAGGTCTCTAGAGTGCCTTCCACTTCTCATACTCCGTGGCACTCTATGCTAAACTCAGGAAGATAACCTCAAATCACATAAGCAGATCATGTTGACTATCTTTAAAAAGAATGAATAAACTCAGGCCAGGCGCAATGGCTCATGCCTGTAATCCCAGCACTCTGGGAGGCTGAGGCCAGTGGATCACTTGAGGTGAGGAGTTGGAGACCAGCCTGGCCAACATGTTAAAACCTTGCTTCTACTAAAAAATACAAAAATTAGCTGGCTGTGTTGGTGGGTGCCTGTAATCCCAGCTACTCAGGAGGCTAAGGCAGGAGAATGGCTTGAACCCACGAAGCGGAGGCTGCAGTGAGCCGAGATCACACCACTGTATTCCAGCTTGGGCGAAGAGCAAGATTCCATCTCAAAAAATAAAAATAAAAAAAGAATAAATAAACTCAATCTGTGAGCATTATAAAATTCAGCAGCACAAAATACTTCAGCCTACATTCTTCATGATCTCTTACTGCACTGAAGTTGTTGATTTTTTCACATGGGTGTGCTGGATATCTCTTATTTGCCCTTCAGATCCATGTTCCATCATTCTCCATCCTGGCAAACTGTCCTATAAGGACTACAGGCTCGTGTCCTGTGGCTTCCAGGTGAGCTCAGCAAATGTGCAGGAGATTGAAAAACAGTTGAGTGTGAGATTGCTCCCTCACTGCACCTTGCCTCTGAGGTTGCCATGACTGTGTTCCTTAACCAAAGGTCACAGCTCTCGTAAAGCACCCTCTCTACCTAGTGGTCTCCAAATTTCCATAATACATTCCTGCACTTGTTGCTTCAGGTCTGAGGACACTGTACAACCCCTGTGGTTTTCTATGCCCAGTCTATATTTTTAGAAACTCATTTAGGCTGGGCATGGTGACTCATGCCTGTAATCTCACGACTTTGGGAGGCTAAGGTGGGAGGAATCCGAGACCAGCCTAGGCACATAGTGAGACCCCATCTCTAAAAAGGTAAATAAATAAAAATAAAAAATAAAAATAAGTAAAAACTAGTCTTTATTTATTTATTTATATTTCAAAGACGGTCTCGCTCTGTCACCCAGGCTGGAGTACAGAGGTGCAATCCCAGCTCACTGCAACCTCCGCCTCCAGGGTTCAAGTGATTCTCCTGCCTCAGCCTCTTGTGTAGCTGGGATTACAGGCGCTCACCACCATGACAGGCTCATTTTATTCTTTTTATTTTTTAGTGGTGACAACATGATTTCACCATGTTGTCCAGGCTGGTCCCAAACTCCTGACCTCAAGTGATCTGCCCGCCTGGGTCTCCCAAAGTGCTGGGATTACAGGTGTAAGTCACCATGCCTGGCCAAAACTAGTCTTTAGTAAAGTTTCCCCAGATTGCCCAGTATGAATGAATCTTCTGTTTCCTGCTGGTAACTGACTGATATACCCAGTTTCTTGAGATTACGGGTGTGGCAAGACCACAAAGTCCCTGGTGCTTATTACTGAAATACGTAAATTTACCTTGAATACCTGTTTTTTGTTTCTTTAATTGAAGCTCAGAAAAGATAAGAATCTCTGTGTACTGCTGCTTGATTATATAGTACTTGACCCTTATACATGCTTATACTAAACAAGATTCAGAAGCAGATAACAGAAAGCATTCTAGTAGTTTTAGCAGGAAGGGATTTGCTAAGGAGAATTCCATGCTCACAGTTACAGGGGCCGGAAGAGTGGGCTATGGGCTGGGCTTCCAGAACACCACCACAGAGCTGATCTGTCTAGAGAACTATCTCTGCAACAATCAGGAAGCTGGGGATCAGGAAACCACTGTACCACTCACCAGCTCCAAGATCACACTACCTTGCCACAATTCAGTATTCAGAAAGTTGTAGCCTCAACTGTTTGCCCCAAACCATGCCGTACCTGATTCGTACCATCGAAATGAAGGCCTTGGCACTGCCTTCCTTCCTACCTGACTCAGTGCTAACTTAAATTTTCACATAAGTACATCTTATTTTTTGATCCTAAATCATAGTCCTAGCTGTACATAAGTCTGGGAAATGTCACTTTTAGCTTTCTAGCTTCTGCAATATGGGAAGGCACTCTACAAGAAGAGTAGAATGAATTCTGTGCAAGCTCATCTACTCGGTCTGCCACAAAATTATTTCAAAAGCATGAACTTTGGAGATTTAAAAAGGACCAACATTCAAATATTTACTCTAGAATTTATTAGCTACATGACCTTGGGCAGGATGCACTTAATATTACTGAGCCAATTTTTCCTCTGTACAATGGGAAGTATAATGTCTACCTCACAGAATTGTCATTTATTCATTCATTTATACATCTATCAAATTTTTACATTAGCACTAGAAGTTTTACTTGAAAATGACAAAAACTAATTGGTTGATTAAGCCAAAAAGAAAACTATTAAAGGATATTTGGTAGGTCACAGAATTGCCAGGAGGGCTAGAGAGCCAGGCTCAAGGATGAACTTCGAGGACACCACCTCAAACAGATGTCAGGACCAGCCTGAAGACGCTGCCACTGCCTCCACCTCCTCGCATTCAATGCTACATTTTGCACTGCCAGCAGGAGCTTAACTTTGCTGACATAAGCGCTACTGCCAGCTCTGTTACAGGAACTCAACAATGCCACCTCTGAAGGCCAAGTGGCAGTGGTGTCACTCTCACTGGCAAAAATGGATTCCATGTGGCATTTCTTTCTCACATTGCTCTCATCTCAAAGAAATATCACAAAGATGTCTGATGGGGCCTGAGTCACATTCTTGTACCCAGCTAGCTACAAAGGGGGTGAAGAAAGCATAATTTCTGCTGTCTAATTGGGATGGAAAGAAACTTGCTAACCAAAGGAGCAAGGTGCTGAGCTCCATACAAAATAGACTACCCCTACTCCAAATGGCTAAGCAAAAGGGATATTTGTTGGCTCTCATTCTTTCTTACTCTTGTTGTCACTTTGCTTTCCTTTCCCCAAGCTTCATTCTCAGGCATTCTCTCCCTGAAATGGTGGCAGGCTCATCCCTGAGAACTGCAGACTTACATTCCACCAGCCAAGCAATCGTTTGGAAAGAATGTGTCTTTCCCGGTCATTCCTTCAAAACTCTGTGGCTGATTCTATTGATTTGAATTGGATCACATAAGCTTTCCTAAATCATTCATGGAGCTGGGAAGGTGGAATAAATTTACACACCAATTTTGGGTTACATGCCAACCAAGCTGCAGAGGTATAGGTTCAGCCCTTCTAGAACTGTGTGGCTCAAGCATAGGGGAAGAAAGTTTTTATAAGGAAAGTTGGGATACTTACAGGTGAAAACAATCATTGACCACTGCAATCTCCTGAGCTGTTTGATATCCATCCACACACTCTTCTTCTCATGCATGCAGCATCATCATTGTTATCACCTATAATCGTGCAACTCTTCTACATACATCTCAAAATTCCCTCCTTCCCCAGGTTCTAGGCCAGTTACTGCATCCAGCTTTTGGGTCTCTCAGCAACATGCATTATTTTCAGCTTGGTCCAGAATGGCTCCTTGTGTATTGGCAACCTGAGGTTAAATGATAAATGTAACCTGATCTACAGTGGTAGAAATGGGTCAGGTTAGAGTGGTCATTGGCCAACGGAATTTATCACGTCCTACTTCCCAGGAATAAAAAGTGCTCTCTGCTCCAGTGATAGAGTGGATATCTTGATCAGCAAAAGTAGTTAATTCTGGTTCTGTCCTCTGGGAGAAGAGCCAAAAATGCCTAGTATCCACTGTGGTCACCTCTGAAAAGGACAGTGGAGAGGATCACTTGTGAGGGTTAAACTAATTTAGGACCCAATTTTCCATTGAGAGGAGTTTGGGGGCCTGGAGATTATGTTAAGTTAGTAAGTGTTTATCTAGAAATAACATTTTTCCTAGAAATCTAGGAGGCTCTCCATGCACATCCAACGCTAGGATGTCATCTCTCATAGCAACAGGCCTTAGAGTTCTGCTCTTCCCTCCAGCTCTCAGCCGCAAAGCCTCCATTTTTTACATTTCCTGGGGGCAATGACAAGCAATAGCTTGAGTTGGAAGAGACAAAACTAATCTCTGCTCCAACATCCCATGTATTTCAGTGGTTGGGCTATAAAGTGGTGACTAAGTGAAGCCTTATCAGTCAAGGAAAGCCTGGAAGGAGGTGCTTAGTAGGGCTTTTCCGGGAGCCTTTTTTATCTCCTCTTAAGTTTTCAGAATCTTAGACATTACTTCCACTAACTTTATCTCAGGGGAGAGAATTCAGCTCAAGATTATCTGACTACTATCCCTCTTTGATCACAGGCCACAATTAGAAAGGGCTTCCCTTAGCAGTTTCTGTTCTCTGTCTCTGCTTTCTGATGAGCCAGTTGTCTCTTACTTGTAGTAACTTATCTTGGGCTAAAGAAAAAGTATTCAACCTGATCCAACCAGCTAACATTTTTCTACTGACTCTCCCAAAGCTCCCACTGGACTGACACATTGCCTGAGTCTCCAGATACAACATGCTTATGAAGATAGGCATTTTCTAAGCCAAGGGGAGGTTCACACTTTTTCCTGCCTCACCATGACCCTTCCAACTTCACATTGTCATTCTAAGTGTCAGTTGTAACTACTATGTCCAGGAATCAATTTAAATTTCAGCCTATTTCTGTTTCTGCACAAACAAAAGAAACTCACTTGGGCTATCTTAAGCAAAACAAGAAATGTGTTCAAGGATGTGGACTAGCACAAAGAATTAAAGGAAATGCTAAGTAAGCACCAGACTGTGAAAAGGCCAGGAATTAAAACAGTTCTAAGTATTCAGATAGGAACTAAAGGTCAGTCTCTTTTTGTGGCACTATTAGTAGGATAAATGATCTCCATCATTTTCTATCTCTGCGTTTCTCTACTTCAGATTTAATTCTGGGAGACAGAGTCTAAATGGTATTCTTGGGTCACACATATACTCACCTCTTGGTCAGGGCAGGGCAGAGCAGGGCAGGACATTTTGAATGATTGCCTCACCAAGACTAACAAAAAGATTGTTTCAAGGTGTTTTTACCAGAAAAAGATGGAGTGAGTGCCAGGCAGGCAAAACCCAAAGATGGTCAATATTTGCTATGTGCTAAGCACTGTGCCAGTCTGTCTGTATCCAAAGATAAATAATGATGGCTAACATTTATTAATCATTTGCTAGGTGCCAGGAACTTTCCATGTATTATTGCAGATAATCTTTTTAATAAATAGCATAAAGTAGATACTCTTTTTTTCGTGTGTGTGTGTGACAGTCTTACTCTGTCACCCAGGCTGGCGTACAGTGGTGCAATCTAGGCTCACTGCGACCTCTGCCTCCTGGGTTCAGGTGATTCTCCTGCCTCAGCCTCCCTAGTAGCTGAAATTACAAGCGTGTACCTGGTAATTTTTTGTATTTTTAGTAGAGATTGGGTTTCACCATGTTTGCCAGGCTGGTCTTTAACTCCTGACCTCAGATGATCCACCTGCCTCAGCCTCCCAAAGTGTTGGGATTACAGGCATGAGCCCCTGCACCTGGCCATAGAGTAGATGGTCTTAAGTCTTAGTGATGTAGGACTTTTTACTCCTTAGCTCAGCTAGTTTCGGGTTTTTGTCTCACGACCAGAAAAATTAGTCACACAGACATCAAAGAGTAAGTGGAAAATAATTTATTAAGTAGAAAGGGAAGCTCTCGGCAAAAAGAGGGGTCCTGAGAGGAGGTTGCTGGTTGCCCACTTCACAGTTGAATACAAGGGCTTCTATATAGCCGCTGATGGGGCTAGGTTCCTATGTTAGTCCGTTTTCATGCTGCCAATAAAGACATACCCAAGACTTGGCAAATTACAAAATAAAGAGGTTTATTGGACTTACGGTTCCACGTGGCTGGGGAGGCCTCGCAATCATGGCAGCAGGTGAAAGGCATGTCTCACATGGCAGCAGACAAAAGAAGAGAGCTTGTGCAGGGAAACTCCCATTTTTAAAAGCATCAGATCTTATGAGACTTATTCACTATCACAAGAAAAGCACAGGAAAGACCTGCCCCCATGATTCAACCACCTCCCACCAGGTCCCTCCCACAACACATAAGAATTCAAGATAAGACTTGGGTGGGGACACAGCCAAACCATATCAGTTCCCTATTTGTATAAGGCACAAATTCTTGGTGGTTCCACCCCATTCTTCCAGTGTACTTGCAGAGCCCTTAGCCTGAGCCCCTCCACATTGATTTATTTCTCTTATTGCGCGTGTGCTAAGGGACAGAAATTTTCACCGTGGGCATGTTTAGGCAAGCCCCCTGTACACAATAACCTTGGGGGGTTGGAGGTCCTCTGGGGACCCTCTCCTATCTGTCTAGGAGAGTTCTCTGCCTCCTGCCTCTATCATTAGGTCAGTTAATCTGTCCATCCTTTAATTCATACATCAAAGTGCTAACCCCAATATATCAGAATGTAAACTTATTTGGAAACAGTCATTGCAGATGTGATTAGTTAAGATGAGGTTATTAGAGAGGCCCCAATCCCATATGACGGGCATCCTTATAAAAAGAAGTTTGGATACAGCAAGATGCACACAGTGAGGACACCATGTGAAGATAAAGGCAGAGAGTGAAATGATGCTCCTATAAGGCAAGGAATGCCAAGATTGTCAGCAAACCACCAGAAAGGAAAGGCAAGGCATGGAAGACTTCCCTCAGAATTAGCCAACCCTGTTAACACCTTGATCTTGGATTTGTAGCCTCAGAACTGTGAGACAACAAATTTCTCTTGTTTCTACCACCCAGCTTGTGGTACTTTGTTTTAGCAGCCCTTGAAACAAATGCAGTTGGGTTCCTTAGAAGCAGAGCCTGAGATGAGCTTATTATGCAAGAGATCAATCAAAGGATTACCTTCCTAGGCTTCTCCTGTATTTTTCCAAAATGACTACAGCATTATTTCTGGTCTCATACGCTCCACTAGAATATTGTCACTCCTCCTGCAAGAAGAGGAGTCTTTAAATTTGAGTGGGCCTTGTGACTGTCTTTACTGGTAGAATAAAGTAGAAATAACACTGTGTGACTTCCAAGTTTAAGTCACAGGAAGCAATTTAGCTATCATCAGGCTCTTTTGCAGGATACTCTCTCTTAGAACCCAGCCACCATGCTATGAGGAACCTAAAAGTAGCCCATGCAAAGAGACCACAGGGAGAAAGACCGAGGTCCCCAGCGAATGGTTTGTATAAAGTGCCATATATGTGAGTGATGAGACTTCAGATGATTCCCATCCCCAACCCTTGTCTTTCATCACACAAATCTTTTAACACAGAGACTAGCCACTACCTCAAAGTTCCTGATCCCCAGAATCCCTGAGTCTAATAAATGGCTGTTTTAAGCCACTAAGTTTTGGGGTAAATTATTTTGCAGCCATAGCAACTGGAACAGGTTTTTACCTGGAAGCAGGATATTGTAATGAAAATCTAAAAATGTGATAGTGGCTTTGGGGAAGAAGGTGGAAGTGGGAAGGGCCATGAAGATGCTGGTAGTCTGATGGTCCTCAAGAAGGCTTGTAGAGAGAACTTGAAGTAAAGTAAGAAAAAGTTCTTGGAAACTGGAGGAAGAAGATCTTTGTTATTTAGTGGCAGAATGTTTAGCAACACAGGGACCTGTAATAAAGTAGAAAGCAGAAATTGTACCCAATGAACTGAATTATCTTGCTAAGGAGATTCACTGGAAGAATGTTGAAATTGCCCTCTGGCTATTTCTTCTCGTTTATAGTAAAAGATGAGAAGAAAGAAGTAAGATGAACATAGAACTGAATTTGAAAATGAAACTATCATTTCTAGGCTCTGTAAGTTTGTCAATTAAGGAAAATGCTTCACAGCAAAGATGAAATCCAGGTAAGAACAATAAGATCCATTGATATGATCTCAGAAAAATCTAAAGTGATTCCTCAGAGAACAATTCAGTCAAATAAAAGATCCTCTAAGGATCTTAAGGGCATATCCCACAGAGCATCTTTATCACAAAAGGGCTTCCAAGAATCTTAAAGATGTTGTCCCTCGGGAGCCTAATAGGAAGACCAAGGTAGAGAAGGGCTAATTTTGTAGGAGAACTTTGGGTATGAATTCTGTTTAATGGAGTGAATTACAATAAGATTCATAAACTCAAAGATTTTAAAATAATTGTATCAACTTGAACTGAAAGATATAGAAAATACAAAATGAAATCCAAGTTTCTGTGGGCAGAAATAGGCTGCAAAAATTATGCAGCCATAAACATGGGCTACTTTCCATGGAAAATGAAGAAGGCCAAGAGGGTAGAGCCGAGAGTGAAAGTGAATTGTTCCCAGGCAATAGAACTGATCCTCTAATCAAGAAAGTGGCAACATATGTTCAGCTAGGTTTCAAAATTGCTGTGAACCAGTGAATCCTGTGTGTATCAATTTTGTTCCTTTTTAAAAAACAATGTTCATAGCAGTCATTTTATACCTGTTCCATTACTGCATGTTGGGAATGTGCAAGAGAGAAATTTTGTCTCTTTAGTCCATAAGTCTGCAGATCAAAAGGAAATGTGCCAATAGGAAGTGGACTGTTCAAGGGGTGAAGTCCTTAGAGGGATATCATTTTGAATGCTCTTTTTGCCTTCCTTTTAGGGGCTTGTAATAATTCTGCATGTTGAGAGACCTCTCATCTTTCAAAGAATTCAGGATGTCCTGGGAAAATAATTGTGTAGTAGCATCTGCTAGTTCTCTTCCAATGTCCATTCTCCTCTTTTTCAGTAAGAGAACCCTTGAATTCTGTCTAAACACATGTCTGCCACGAATAAAGATTGCATTTTCCAGCTTCCCTTGCAGCTAGACATGGCCATTTGTTTGTTACTGTCAGTGGGATGTCATTTTCAGAGAGTATATCTAAAATAAGGATTATTCCCTTGGTTGCATTTTCTCCTTTCTGCTGGTCGGAATACAGATGCAATGACCCTTTCTGCTGGTAGGAATACGGATGCAATGACTATTCAGCAGTCACACTGGATTGTGTCTATATAGTTATACCCTAGGGTTCATAAAGAACAAAGCTGGAAGGATCCTGGGTCCCTGCCAAACTGATATTTATATGAGAGAATAAAATCTTCAGTGTTAAAGCCACTGTAAAATTGGGTTTCCATCCCATGCTATACCATCTCATCCTCACAGATAAGATATCATAGATGGTAGAATTATGGCTCTCAGAACAGGGAGCTTGTTTGCCTTAGTCATGGCTATGTCTCCAGAGTCTAGAATTATGCATGGTGCATGACAACCATTTATAAAGAAATGAGTGAACAAACTATTATGATAATTAACAATGAAGAATCAACACAGAAAACAGACCAGCATTTCCCACATACAGAGAATTTTTTTTTTAGTTGTAGTTAAATATATATAACATAAAATTTACCATGTTAACTATGGTTTTCAGTTGTGGTAAAATACACATAACATAAAATGCACCATCTTAACTGTTTTTAAATATATAGTTTATTGGTATTAAGTACATTTACATTGTTGAGCAACCATCACTACCATCCATCTCTAACATTTTTCATCTTCCAAAACATTTTTCATCCTTAAAACTGTTTCGATCTTCCAAAACTGAAACTCCATATCCTTAAATAACAACTCCTGTTGCCTCTCCCTTAGCCCCGACTACCACCATTCTACTTTCTGTCCGTATGGATTTGACAAATCTATGTGCCTTATGTAAGTGGAATTACATGATATTTATCTTTTTACCACTGGCTTATTCTACTTAACATAATTCTTTAAGATTCATTCATGTTGTAGCACATGTCAAAGTTTCCTTCTTTTTTAAAGCTGAATAATATCCTATTGTATGTACATACCACATTTTGTTTGTCCATCTATCTGTCAGTGGGTTGCTTCCACCATTTGGCTATTATGAATAATGCTGCTATCAACAGGCGTGTACAGAAAATGTTTTTATTATTTATTTAGAGACAAGGTCTTGTTCTGTTGCCCAGGCTGGAGTGCAGTGGCATGATCTTGGCTCACTACAACCTCTGATTCCAGGGCTCAAGTGATCCTCCTACCTCAGCCTCCTGAGTAGCTGGGACTACAGGTGTGCACTGCCAGGCCAGGCTACTTTTCGTATTTTTTGTAGAGATGGGGTTTTGCTATGTTATCCAGGCTGGTCTCAAACTCCTGAGTTCAAGCAATCCAACTGCCTCCACCTCCCAAAGTGCTGGGATTACAGGTGTGTGCCACTGCACCAGACCAGAAAATATTTTTATAGATTTCAGATTCCTTAGATGTTCTTATTTACTGACTCAAATCTTGAAAGTGGGAGAGGTGGGGTGGGGAGCAATTTGGAAGATTTTTTTTTTTTTTTTGAGACAGAGTTTTAGGCTGGAGTGCAGTGGGGTGGTCTCGGCTCACTGTAACCTCCACCTCCCTAGTTCAAGTGATTCTCCTGCCTCAGCCTCCCGAGTAGCTGGGGCTACAGGTGTATGCCATCACACCCAACTAATTTTTGTAGTTTTAGTAAAGATGAGGTTTCACTATGTTGGCCAGGCTGGTCTTGAACTCCTGACCTGTGATCTGCCCTCCTTGGCCTTCCAAAGTGGTGGGATGACAGGCGTGAGCTATCGTGCCCAGCCTGGAAGATATATTTAACTGTTTTCCAGGTGATTTGGAGTATAGATAATGTAGTCCTTGAATTGGCTATTGGAAGTCACTGATATCATACAGTGAGCACTATGTGTACTAAAATATAGACATAGAAAAAACAGAACAATAGGCTATGAGGTGAGAGTTCCTTGTGTTGTTGAAAACTAAGGGGAGCTTGATTTGGCACAAATGAGAAGGGAGGCCATTTCAGGTTGGAGAAAAAATTAATTTAGAGATAGAAGCATTTTTAAAGTGGTTCCCACTTATAAGTGGTTTCGCCTTCTGTGGTTTCAGTTACCCGCAATCAATTGCGGTCTGAAAGTGTTAAATAGAAAATACTAGAAATAAATAATTCCTAAGTTTTCTATAGGACTCCATCCTGAGTTGTGTGATGAAATCTCATTTAGCTATGCTCCATCCTGCCTGGGACATGGCTCATCCATTTGTTCAGTGTATTCACGCCGAATATGCTGCCTGTCCATTAGTTATTTAGTAGCCTTTTGGTAATGAGATCAACTGTCGTGGTACCATGGTGCTTGTGTTCAAGTAACCCTTACTTCACTTACTAATGGCCCTAAAGTGCAAGAGTGGTGATGCTGGCAATTTGGATATGCTAAAGAGGATCCATACATTGCTTTCTTTAGGTGAAAAAGTTTAAGTTCTCCACTTAAAAAAGAAAGAAAAAAAATTACATACTGAGGTGGCTAAGATCTACAGTAAGAATGAATCTTCTATCTGTGAAATTGTGAAGAAGGAAAAAGAAATTCAGGCATAGTACACTTGCATGTTGAGTACTATCTGTGGCTTCAGTCATTCAGTGAGGGTCTTAGAACATATCCCCCATGGATACGGTGAATACTACACTTTTCTAGGTGTCTCTGATTGTGCTAACACAGCTCTTTCCAAGTCTAGACTCATGAAATATATATATTTTGTTCAACCATTATTGAAAACTACTAAGTATTGTTCCACTAAGAATATAATAAATTTTGTTATATTTATAAAACTTTCTTTAGAGCAACAACATTGCCAGTTTAGTCTTCCCATACACATCTGTTTTCTTCTCTGGAGTGAGCATGACAGAATAGCATGGGAAAAAAAACTGACATGGTAATATGACCTCTTAAAATGGAAATTTATCTAAAATGGTCTTTTGACCATGATGGAGTGTGTAAGTTGTAATATAACAAAATCATTTCAAAACCTCTTTTCCAATAGCTGCATATCTGTATATTATTTGATCTAACGTTGACATAAAATTGCAAACATTTTAACAGCTTCGTCGCAGCTCTCAACCAGAAGGGGAACCTTGCCAGAAATCCTATTGTTTTTGTTTGTTTGTTTGTTTGTTTTTTCCACATCATTCCAGTCGCTTCTGAATTAATGCATTGGCTGTATTCTGCCCCCTTTGGTTGAATTACATTAAAGACAAATTTATTTTTTAACATATACACTAAAAAGATGTTAATTCAACTATTTAATTTGTTTTCTAGTTAAAGTAATACATGTTTTTGATACACCTGTTTTTAAAATTTCCCATTTTTTTAAGTTGCCTGGATATGACCAGGAAAATTCCTCTGGTGAGGGCTTTAAAATAAATTTTATTAACCTATTTTTATTTGCAAGTGAACCAGTGGTATTTACTGCAACTTTCTTCTTCCTTTCAAGTGTAATGCAAGTTATTATTTGATAGTGTGGTGTTAACTGAAACTTACGGAGAGTTTCTCACATGTAACTTAGAGTTAAGTGAGAGAGACAGACATATATGAAATAATCTCAAAAATATATGTTTTTTATAAGTACCAAAATTGAATCCTTCCCGGACTTTCAGAGTGAGTATTAAGAGGATCTTGTCTGTTTAAGGCATCATGAAAGAAATTTGAGCTGAGACTTAAAGCATAAATAAGATAAAATGCATACTATTGGGTGTGTGGAGGCCAGAAAGGTTTCAGGAAGATGGAAGGGCATGAAAAAAAGCTAACCGTAGGCCTCTGTGGCTACAGCCCAGGCAGCAAATGCAAATGTGCTTCAAGCTGTATTAAGAGCTTTGCCTTTATTCTATGTGCAATAATACATTAGCTTGAATGGATATTAGTTAAGAGTCTTTCTGTTGTATATAGTATCTTTTTTGGTTGCAAATGATAAAAACCAAACTCAAAATAACTGAAAATTAAAAGAGAATTTATTGGCTCCTGTAAAAAAAGAAATACAAGGTAATGGGGGCTTGGATAACTCTGGAGACATAAAACATTGCTAGATCTTCCTCTCTCTCTCTCCAGGCTGTATTTCCCTATGTGTTTCTTCTAACCACATCTACTGAAGACAGACTTTTCTTTTTGTGGTTTGGTAGGAATGAGATGTGAGGGGTAGGCTTTAACAAATTCACACTTACATTAACACAGCATGACAAACTCAGGAGATTAAAAGAGCTTTCCTCTTTATAACCCCTTTATAAAACTCAAGGGCAGAAGTTTTATCTGGGCAAGTCACATGCCAAACCCCAGGAAGATAAGGAATTATGACTGATCAGTTGTAGGGAACATATACCTTCTTGGGGGTAGGGACAGAACCCCAGGAATTAAAGGACAAGTAGTTTTCCAAAGGACATATGCATGTTTGTGGGGAAAGAAGTGAGAAGAAGGGACACAGTAACCATAAGAAGGTGGAAAGGGATGCTGAGCACACGAAAACAATAATTGGTCTTTCTAGTTACAAGATATGAAAATTTCTTCAAGTGTTGGCTCCATGGAGGGAGGGGAAAAAGACTTTTTCATAGCTTTTCATAGCTAAGACTTGCAAAGTAGTCCTAAATTCTGGTAAATCCACATCTGCCATTAAAATTCTCTCATTTGTTCATTAAGCAAATATTAACTGCGTGTTTACTTTCTTCAAAGTTTATTTTAGCTGCAATACAGAAAGCAAAATATAGTGCCTCCCAAGTTATAGTTCATTGTCAAGGAAGAGAAATTCTCAATTAAACTCAAGTAAGTGGGATTGGGAGTGCTAGTGTTCACTATTGTTAGGGAACATATAAAGCTATAGAGTGAAAGAATGTAATGGAAATAAAAGGAGCTGTAATAGGGCACAATCTTATCAAGATTAGGATAGATGGTTGTTCTGCCCAGAGTGATACCTCTGGGCAGGAATCTTTTTTATCTTCTCTTTAGCATTCCACCAAATGTGTGGTTCAAATAGTGTGGACACATCTGTTTCCCTCTGTCCGACTAAAAAAGGTTTTTTAAATATTCCAGAAAGAATGCCTGTTTGGCTTTACTAATAACTGTTGTGACAACTGATCAGTGTCTTAAGTTGGTTTCCCACAGAACCCAAGTTGGAGGCAAGGATTTAAGAACTGGTAGTTAACTTGGGAGAAAGTTCCTGGAAGCACTTTTAAGGGAGTGGGAAATTGAGACAAGAAAGGGAAGGAAACCAATAAAGGATTCCTCACTGAGTAGGTTACTGCTGTAGACAGCTATTTTTTTTGTCCCACTGGGGGACTCTGGGAGACAGTGTAGAATATTTCTCAGAGTTATCCCAGTTGAGAGGCAAATAAGTTGGGTATTTCCTCTCCAACTCCCATCTGTCAGTGGCTGAAAGCTAATTCCAGGGGCCTTAACTTCCGTGTCATCTAGTCTGTCCATTTCCCTCAAGTGGGAAGTGGCAGGTGCTTACAGCAAGATGCTGTCATCATAAACTGGATCAAGGAGTATGGGAGGGGACTTAGGCAGGGAACCAACAGCATCTGTTATAGGAAAAACCCTATTCCTGTCAAATCATAGGTTGATGGCCTTTGGGTCAGTGTCTAATCGCTTTGGCTCTTGTAGGAGTTGTACTTACATGGTATTAAACAGAATCTAATAGATTCCTTTTTCAGGAGGACTGTGAACCATGGCAGGAACTGTTCAGTAACATGTGTAGTACAAGGTGATAGAAATATGAAGATACTGGGCGGGCACCATGCCTCACTGTTATAATCCCAGCACTTTGTAAGGCTGAGGTGGGCAGATCACCTGAGGTCAGGAGTTCAAGATCAGCTTGGCCAACATGGCGAAACCCTGTCTCTGCTAAAAATACAAAAATTATTCGAGTGTGGTGGCACACACCTGTAATGCCAGCTGCTCAGGCAGCTGAGGCAGGAAAATTGAAAATTGGTCAAACCCAAGAGGTAGTGGTTACAGTGAGCCAGGATCCCACCACTGCACTCCAGCCTGGTCAACAGAGTGAGACTCCGTCTCAAAAAAAGAAAAGAAATAAGAAGATACTTAAACAATGGATGATTATTTATCTGGAAGTCTAAAGACCATAGCTTCCAAATAGCACAACTATCATAAAAGAATGATGTAGATTAGCCAATACTAGCAATAATGGAACAACTATGTCACCGGTAGCACATGTGTTGTGAGAATTCTTAGTTATCTATAGATTAGGCACACAAGAAACTGTTTTTGAAGCCTTATATTGTAGTTATACAAATATGTATTGTGTAGATCCCAATCCATATAATGGAAAGAACAAACCAACAAAATGCATTCATTATTTCCTTCCTTCCAGATTTAATCCAAAGTCTGTATGGGCAGCTTGGGGCAGGGGGATGGTGGTGACCTGGCATTCAGAGTTGCAGCTTGAGCAAATGAGGAAGACATCCATGGGAGGCAGTGGCAGCAGCAGCCAGAAACAATGTGTCAAAGCATGACTGGGGCTAGAAGAGTGTTCACATGGAAGGACAATGGCAGCAATGGGAACTACTTATGTACAGGGAGATAGAACAAATACTTAATTATATTGAGAATAATGGTGCCAGGATTTTCACTGTTGGAGAAGGCAAGTACAAATGAGTAAATGAGAATGGACCCAGTGTTG
Source organism: Cebus imitator (assembly GCF_001604975.1). Taxonomy (NCBI): domain Eukaryota; kingdom Metazoa; phylum Chordata; class Mammalia; order Primates; family Cebidae; genus Cebus; species Cebus imitator. Next base: position 381,667 of record NW_016107816.1, on the reverse strand, counting down.
TTGAATTGACAATATTGGTGAAATTATGAGTTTTAATAGGTAGGTAGGAAGGTATAGTTGTAAATGTATCCATATATACACATATATGTATATGCATATATCACCTAGTTCTGTTCGTCATGAGGGCCTGAAAACAGAAATATCCCAATAGCAATGAGCACATTTAGCATCAAGATCTTTTATTATTTTTTAAATTAATTAAAAGCAACAAGGCAGAGTTGAGGCAGGGAAAGTACAAGATGAGCCTGGAGCATCTTCTTGTTGTGTCAGAAAGTGAGGACATGCTCAAAGAAAGATGGGAATGTTAAAAGAACAGAAAAGCCAGGTTTTGGAGGCTCTCACTGGCCAAAATTTGGGAAAATTTGGTCATCAAAATAAATAACAATAACATGGATTATAAAATTGAATTAAATATGATTTTATAAATCTATACTGATATAAATAAATAACTATATGTACAAAGGGCAAAGATTTCCCTTACAACTAGTAAATGTAGAAGGAATGATGGAATTAGAAAATTATTATTTGACAACCACCACAGAGACACTTAATTCAGAAAAAAATCACTCAATACTAAAACTAATGGATAAAATTTGGAGAATGGAATAAATTACCTCTTAACAAACTCTTATTGATGAGAAAGTTTAAAAAGTGTAAATTTACAATGGGAAAGCTTGGCAGACATCACCCTAATCAAATGTAACTAAAGACTCATTGAGGGGAGTTTTCCTTTTTTTTTTTTTTTTTTTTTTTTTAAGACAGAGTCTTGCTCTGTTGCCCAGGCTGGGGTGTAGTAGCATGACCATGACTCACAACTCACTGCAGCCTCAGCCTTCTACTTCCACACCTGGATAATTTTTTTGTGTTTTTTGGTAGAGATAGAGGCTCACCATATTGGCCAAGCTGGTCTGAAACTTGTGGCCTCAAATGATCGGCGCACCTCAGCCTCCCAAAGTGCTGGGATTACAGGGGTGAGCCACTATGCTAACTATCGAGGGGAATTTTCTAACACAAAAGGAGTCACACCAAAGCAATAACCTCTTCAGCTCCAAGGATTATGTAGCCACCCCCTGTTTACTACCTCCCACATACTCCCTCACCATCTCCTCCTCAAATGACCCTTTTAACCAAGCTCCCCATTAAAAATAAAAATGAGATAATTCCACTCTGAGTCTTAAAAGACCTTTTTTATTTTCATAACTGTTTCCTTTTCACAAACATTTCAAAATATTTGAATGGAAATTTTGATTAATTCTTGTTTCTCGCTTAAGTTATGGCTGTGTGATTTACAGTGAGAATTGTGACTATAATGCACAAAGTACTGATGAGTTTCAATGGAGGAAAGTTGCTGGTAAAAGTCTTGCAGGAATTGATACGTTGTTTTGACAGTTTACTCACTGTAGTGAATTTTGAATAGCCACAAATTCTTTGAGTTTTCCATTAAAAGATACACTCTATATCCTCCTCTTTTGTGACTTTGTGACTTTGGCCAATAGAATATGAAGTGACATTGTATGTCTTCCTAGCTGAGACCTCAGAAGTCATGAAGCTTCTGCTTTGTCTCCCTGGAATCTAGCTACTATGTGAGAAACCCAGAGCTACCATACCACAAGAGGCAAACTGAGGCATGCAGCCAACAGCCTCAGTCAACCATGAGACACCAGGCCATCCAGTCCCCAGCTACCTTGCCAAGTGACTACAGACACATGTGCCAATCCATTGAATCCCAGAAAGCAGAGTCAAGTCATCCCCATTGAGAGTCCTGCCCAAAATACCAACCTATAGAATTAGGAGCCTTAATAAACCAGGAGTTAATAAACTAGAGCTTGTGGGCCAAAACTGGCCCACTGTCATTGTAAAAATGTTTTTAATTTTAATTTTAATTATTTTTAGAGAATGCCTCACCCTGTTGCCCTGGCTGGAGAACAGTGGCATGATCATAGCTCACTGCAGCCTCAAACTCTTGGACTTGAGTGATCCTCCTATCTTAGCCTCCCAAGTAGCTAGGACTACAGATGCTCTTCACCATGCTCAGCTAATTTTTATTTTACTTTTTGCAGAGATGGGGTCTTGCAATATTGCCCAAGTTCATCTTGAGCTCCTTACCTCCCAAAGCACTGGGATTATAGGTGTGAGCCACTGCACCTGGCCATATTGCCTCTTTTTGTAAATAAAATTTTATTGGAGCATAGCCAAATCCATTTGTTTACATATTTTCTATGGCTGCTTTTGGGTTACAGTGGAGTTGAGTAGTTGTAACAGAGATTGCACGGCGCACCAAATTTAAACATACCTACTCTTTGGCCCTTTACAGAAAAAGTTTGCCAACTTTTATTTTAAGCCATTAAGTTTTGGGGTGGTTTGTCATGCAGCCATAGATACCCAAACTCTTTACAGCAGAAGAGGAGTCAAGTCCTTACTTGAACTAGAATTAATTTCTATAATTTCATGTACACATGCTTGAGACCTATGAAGCCATTTAACTTTATCTAGACCAACATCTGTTTTCATATGAGTAACAATGTCATTTTTCTAAACAGAATATGTTAAGAATGCTTGGCACAATATCCACTTTCTTGATACAAGGCTCTTTTTTAATTTAATAACCAGATAAAATCCAATATGGCTCTTTTCCATCCTCAAAAATCATTTTATTTTAAAAATTATTCATGCTAAAGTGATTTTAACTTGAAGTCAGAAATGAGCCTCAGCAGTATATGAGAGTCTTTCAAAGTGTAATAATTCACTACAGAAAGCAACCTCTAAGTATTACTGCGACATTTCCACAACTTTT
>NW_016107816.1:354744-378572 GCF_001604975.1 Cebus imitator | reverse complement strand
TTTTTTTTTTTAAGAAAAGTAAAATATTAGCCCGTCGTCAACCTTCAGAGAGATGAACCATGTTTCTGACTTGTACAAGGTATTTTTAAAAACTAATTTTAGGTATTGGCAGATCTCTGTAATCCTGCCTTATTGAAAAGTGTATGAATAGATATTCCACATGAGCTTGAGAAATATGAATAAATATAATGTCTAAAACACTGTCAAACTCAGATATTCATCTGTGTACTGCAGAAGTTTACAATCTTTCTTTTATGCCTAAATACATGGACAATCAGTTAAAACTGATTAAATGCTACTATTTCTGCAACAAACTATAAAATAAAAGTCAAGGAGATGAGTGATATAATGTATTTTTTCATGCATTTATGTAGAAATATGAAATGTACAACAGGGCATTAGGGTATGTAGTTGATTCTCCTGGGTCACTTTTGAAGCAACTATGAAAGAAAATGGTGGTTATCAAAACAATGTAAAACTCAGGATCTAAATTATCATCAATATGAGTTATTATGATCCTGGGGCCTAAATTTAGGTTAGCAGTCAAACCTGAAGGTCTTTCCTCCAAGATATTTTGTTTCGCCCATTCAAATTTTAGGAAGACCTTCTACAGCTCCTACCTTGATCTATGTCTTTCCTGCTGGCACATAATTTATAACACAGATCCAATATTTTAATATTACTTTGAATGACATGTTATATTTTGATTGTCCTTGATCCAGAATTGTAGCATTTTAGAACTGGAAGAGACCTTAAAGATTATCTGGTCCAGTTGCCTCATTTGACAGAAGAGAAAATTGTTTCTTTTCATGTGTATGTATTCCTTATCTCCAAAGGACCAATTTATATAATACCATTTTCACATACCTAACAAACTACCGTATTCTAAATCATTTTGAGTCAAATAGCGATAATGTGCATCAACCAGGTTAATTCACTACTTTTTAACAACTTAATGAAGAAGTTGAGAATATTCTGGTTGTTTAAAGATTATAAGAACTTGGTAAGATTCTTAAAGATCAGCAATAAAATTTAAAGGGATCTAAAGACGATAATAAATTGTGAATTTGTCAGTAGACTTGTGTTATGAGCTGAATTTTGTTTCCCCAAAATTCATATGTTGAAGTCCTAACCACCAGTATCTCAGAATGTGACTGTAGCTGGATATAAGAGCTTTAAAGAGGTAAGTAGCCTGGGTATGGTGGCTCATGCCTGTAATCATAGCACTCTGGGAGGCCGAGGCAGGAGTTCGAGACCAGCCTGGCCAACATGGCGAAACCGTGTCTCCGCTAAAAATATAAAAGTTAGCTAGGCATGGTGGCAGGCACCTGTAATCCCAGCTACTTGTGAGGCTGAGGCAGGAGAATTGCTTGAAGGGAGGTGGAGGTTGCAGTGAGCTGAGATCACAAAACTGGACTCTAGCCTGGGGGAAAGAGCAACACTTTGTCTCAAAAAAAAAAAAAAAGTAATTAAAGTGAGAGTGAGGTCAGTATAATGGATTATTATTTACTTTAGCCAATGTAATTCAATTGTAAAATTCAATGTAAATTCATTGTAAAATCCAAACCTTTTTTCCTCTTGCCCGATCTATCAATCTCTCTCTCTCTTTTTTTTTTTTTTTTTTTTTTTATAAAGAGTTTCTCTCTGTCACCCAGGCTGGAGTGCAGTGATGGCGGTATCTGTTCACTGCAACCTCCGCCTCCCCGGTTCAAGCAATTCTCTGCCTCAGCCTCCCGAGTAGCTGGGATTACAGGTGCCTGCCACCATGCCTGGCTAATTTTTGTATTTTTAGTTGAATCAGGGTTTCGCCATGTTGGCCAGGCTGATCTTGAACTCCTGACCTTGTGATCCACCCACCTCCGCCTCCCAAAATGCTGAGTATACAGGCATGAGCCCCTGCACCTGGCTTCCATCAATCTCTTAACAAGGCCAAGGAACTGAACTTGCCAAGAAAGAACTTTCCTAGGCTGAAGGAGAAAAGGGAGAGACTGAACAATTAGCCATTATTTTTTTTTTCACATTGGCAACAATATGAAATGGCTGTCAAAAAAATGTAATGCATTTTGCACATTACATTGTACAATGTTGTTGCCAATATCAAGTTTACAGTAATCCAATATGGCTGGTGTCTTTATAAAAAGAGGAGATTAAAGACACAGACACACACAGAGGAAGGACCATGTGAAGACATAAGGAGAAGATGACCATCTACAAGCTAAGGAGAAATGACGCCAAAGAAACTAACCCTATCAATACCTTGATCTCGGACTTCTAGCCTTCAGAATTGTGAGAAAATAAACTTGGTTTATTTAAACCACTTACTATGTGGTACTTAGTTCTGGCAGCCGTAGCAAACTAATGCACCTTGTAAAAATGTATCACCCAGGGTGGAAGATAATAAGGCAGATGTTGTCTGACCAAATGGCATGATTGTCATCAGTATTGCACTGAACACCATAGCTCTGTTGATGCAATGTAGGATTTTGTAACCTGTACATAGTTGAGATATCCTGTGACTGCTTTTCAGCTCAAAGTTCCAACCAAAGACACACATTTCAGACATCCAAAAATAATTGGAAAATATTTAAATTTTCCTTAAGTCTCTCAAACACATACAATGTGATGCAATATTCCTAACACATAACACTTCATTAAAAATCTCTTTCCTCATCCGAGGAGCCCCCCTTGCCACAACATAGCAGCTAATCTAATTTCTTTCTCTTTTCTTTCCTTTATAAGCCTCCCAAACTTGCTCTCTTAGCCATTGCTTATTGGCTTTTGCCTTTCTCAGCAACTTCTCATCCTCGGGATCTTCTTTTTTCTTGTGCAACTCTCCAACTTTTCTAAGAGATTAAATCAAACCTTTTTCCTCTTACCCAATCCATCAATCTTTTAACAATGCCAAGGAAATGAACTTGCCAAGAAAGAACTTTCATTGGCTGAAGGAGAAAAGGAAGAGACTGTGAACAGTTAGCCATTAATTTTATTTTTCACATTGGCAACAATGTGAAATGGCTGACAGAAAATGTAATGCATTTTGCACATTACATTGTGCAATATTGTTGCCAATATTAAATCATGGTAATCCAAAAAGTTTCAATGTTTAAATGTTAAGGAAAATCATCCCTATCTTGTACTCTTGTTGTTGTTTTAATTTTTTTTTAAACATAAATGAAAAGTTTCTGTGGTCTTCCTGATAAGTTTCATTTTTTGGCCCAGGGTTTAAAATCCCAGCATCTTTTAAAATATTTTTTTCCTGTCATCTAACATATTGGACAACATTTCTAGTTTAATTAATTTGATAGGCTTGAGACCACCAGCTGAGTATGAGTCAGCAGCATAGTATGGCTGTTTTTATAAAGCTAACTGTGATGGTGAAATATATTAATAGGTCTATGACATCCAGGAGCTAGGAAAATATTCTTCTGCTAAACTTAGAAATTGGTCACACCCTTAAAGTATCATGCCAATTTTGGGCACTGGCATTTTAATGCACATGTGAAATGGCAGGGAGGATTTGAGAGTAGGATAACAAAAATGAACCAAAAAATGAAATAAAATATGGTTAAAATAGAGGTGATTATTAAAATGAGATAAGAAAAACTTACATTTTTATGAAGACACTCAATAAGGAAGACATTTGTCTGTTGCTCTTCAGTTTCTCAGGACAGAACAAGAGGACATGGCCTTTGGAATACTGGAAACAACATAAAGATTATTATAGGACTGTCTAAATAAATTATGATGCCTCCATATAATAGAAAAATACCATGAAACAACTGATAAAAACATGCTCAGTTTTTTTGTGTCATCTTGGAGTAAGGAAGGCCTTTCTAATCATCACATAAAATCCAAGCCATACTGTAAAAACATATTAATTTTGAAATTTCCTTAGAAAAAAAATCTAGAACATTTAAAGGAGAATATCTTATTCTTCTTCATATGGCTAGTCAGTTATCTCAGCACCATTTACTGAATAGGGAGTCCTTTTCCCATTGTTTGTTATCGTTGACTTTGTCAAAGATCATATGGCTATAGGTGTGTAGCTTCACTTCTGGGTTCTCTCTGCTGTTCCATTGGTCTATGTGTGTCTTTGTATTAGAACCATGCTGTTTTGGTTACTGTAGCCTTGTAGTATAGTTTGAAGTCAGGTTGTGTGATGCCTACAGCTTTGTTCTTTTTGCTTAGAATTGCTTTGGCTATTCTGGCTCTTTCTGAGTTCCATATGAATTTTAGAATATTTTTTTCTAATTCTGTGAAAAATGGCGTTAGCAGTTTGATAGGAATAGCACTGAATCTGTAGATTGCTTTGGCTATTTTAACCACGGTGATTCTTCCAATCCATGAGCATGGGATGTTCTTCCATTTGTTTGTATAATCTGTGACTTATTTCAGCAGTGTTTTGTGGTTCTCCTTGTAGAGATCTTTCACTTCTGTGGTTAGATGAATTCCAAGGTATTTTCTTTTGTGGCTGTATGTGGCTATTGTAAATGAGATTGTGTTCTTGACTTGGGACTGAGCTTGAACATTATTGGTGTATAGAAATGCTACTGATTTTTGTACATCAATTTTGTATCCTGAAACTTTGGTGAAGCCGTTCATCAGCTCTAGGAGCCTTTTGGCAACATCTTTAAGGTTTTCTAGATATAGAATCATATACTCAGCAAAGAGAGATAATTTGGCTGCTTCTTTTCCTGTTTGGATGTCTTTTATTTCTTTCTCTTGCCTGATTGTTCAGGCTAGGACTTCAAGTACTATGTTGAATAGTCGTGGTGAGAATGGGCATCCTTGTCTTGTTTTAGCTCTTAAAGTGAATGCTTCCAGCATTTGCCCATTCAGTATAAAGTTGGCTGTGGGTTTATCATAGATGGCTCTTATTATTTTGAGTTATATTCCTTCAATGCCTAGTTTGTTGAGGGTTTTTATCATAAGGGGATGTTTGATTTTATCAGAAGCTTTTTCTGCATCTATTGAGATGATCATATGGTTTTTGTTTTAACTGCTACTTATGTGGTGAATCACATTTATTGATTTGCATATGTTGAACCATCCCTGCAACCAGATAAAGAGCATACTTGACTGGCTAACCATATGCAGAAGAATAAAACTGGACTTGTACCTTTCACCATATACAAAAATTAAGATGGATTAAAGAGTTAAGCGTAAGATCTAAAACTACAAAAATCCTAGAAGAAAACCTAAGAAATACCATTCTGGACGTCAGCCTTGGCAAAGAATTTATGACTAAGTCCCCACAAGCAGTTGCAACAAAACCAAAAATTGACAAGTGGGACCTAATTAAACTGAAGAGCTTCCACACATCAAAAGAAATGATGAACAGAGTAAACAGACAACCTGCAGAATGGGAGAAAATATTTGCAAACTATGGATGCAACAAAGGTCTAATATCCGGAATCTATAAGGAACTTCAACAATCAACAACCAAAAAATGAATAACCCCATCAAAAAATGGTCAGAGGACACGTACAGACACTTCTCAAAAGAAGACATACATATAGCCAATAAATATATGAAAAAATTCTCAACATCGTTAATCGTTAAAGAAATGCAAATCAAAACCATAATGAGACACCATCTCACACCAGTCAGAATGGCTACTATTAAAAAGTCAAAAAGTAATAGATGTTGGTTAGGTTGTAGAGAAAAGGGAACACTTATAAACCCTCTTGGTGGGAATGTAAATTAGTCTAGCCACTGTGGAAATCTGTTTGGAAATTTGTCAGATAACTTAAAACAGAACTACTATTTGACCCAGAAATCTCATTACTAGGTATATGCCCAAAGGAAAATAAATAGTTCTACCAAAAAGACACATGCACTCATACGTTCATCGCAGCACTATTCACAATAGCAAAGACATGGGATCTACCTGGATGCCTATCCGTGGTGGACTGGATAAAGAAAATATGGTATATATACATCATGGAGTACTATCCAGCCATGACAAAGAACAAAATCATGTCCTTTGCGGCAGCACCAATGCAGCTGGAGGCCATTATCCTAAGTGGATTAATGCAGGAACAGAAAACCAAATACCACACATTCTCACTTAAAGTGAGAGCTAAACATTGAGTACACATGGCCACAAAAATGGAAACAATAAACACTGGGCATTAGGGACTTCCAGAGTGAAAAAAGGGTAGGAGGGAGGGTTGAAAAACTACCTATCTAGCGCTGTGCTTACTGTCTCAGTTATGGGATCATTCATACACCAAACTTCAGGAACACACAATTTACTCAGTTAATAAACCTGCATGTCTACCCTATGAACCTAAAATAAAGGGGGGGAAAAAAAAAGAAAATGTCAGAGTAAATAATGATCAGAGAGCTAATTTCTTTAATATATAGAAAAACTGAATAATAAGAAAATTAACCACCCCATGGAAAAGTGGACAAATAACTTTTAAAAAATTTATATTAAATAAATGCAAATGGATAATAAAATAAATGTTTAACTTCACTGATAATTAAAGAAGTCTATTTCATAACTAGAATTACGTATACTTAAAAAAATCCTCTTGAGGTGCAGTCTAAAAAATAAATCCTGTCAAAGGGGGAAAAAGTTAAACCCAGAATTGTGGAGAATATAGGTAAGCAAGCACTCTTAGATGCCAGTGGTGGTAGTATGAATTGGTATAAATTTCTTGGAGAATAATTTGGCAATATTAATAAAAATGTAAAATATGCACACTTTGATCCAATCATTTCACTTCTAGAAATTTATCCTGCAGATATTCTTGCGTAAGTACGGAAAGATACAGACACAATTGCAGTGTTGTTATAGGGAAAAAAGATACCCAAGTGCCCATCAGTTAGAAACTGTTTATAAATTATGGCTAATATATACAGATGCTCTGTGACTTATGGTAGAGATTTGTCCCTATAACCCATTGTAAGTTGAAAATATCCTAAGTAAAAAATACGTTTCATGTCCAAGCACAGTGGCTCTCATCTGTAATCCTATGGGTTTGGAAGGCTGAGACAGGAAAATCACTTGAGGTTAGAAGTTCAAGACCAGCCTTGGCAACACAGAGAGAGCCTGTCTCTATAAACACAAAAAAATTAGCTGAGTATGAAGGTGCACACTTGTAGTTCTAGCTGCTCAGGAGGCTGAGGTTGGAGTGTTGCTTCAGCCCAGCAGGTCAGGGTTGCAGTGAGCTATGGTCGCACAACTGCACTCCAGCCTGGATGACAGAGTGGCACCTTGTCTCAGAAAAATAAATAAAATAAAAATGCATTTAATAATACCTAACCTACTGAACATCACAGGCCTCGTCTATTTTTTTTTTATTGACAGGAAAACAATAATGATTATTGGTTATTCATACTAAGAAGACATGAACAAAAACACTGAGCAATTTATCAACTAATCAGGATTAGTTACTTATACATTGCTATATCAACTTTGGCAAGGTTATACTATTCTGACCTAAATTTTCTGTTTTTTTGTTTTTGTTTTTTTTTTTTTTTTTTTTTTTTTTTTTTTTTTTTTTTTTTTTTTTTTTTTTTTTTTTTTTTTTTTATCCTTATGTTAGTATATTTCTTGCAACTCCATAATGACTTTTTTAAAAATAAAAATATGGTCTTAATCATGGTACTCGTGTATCAATTATATAGGTGTACTTTCTTTTTTCTAATTTTTAATTTTTTTATTGTACTTTATGTTCTGGAATACATATGCAGAATGTGCAGGTCTGTTACATAGGTATATATGTGTCATGGTGGTTTGCTGCACCTATCAACCCATCGTCTAGGTTTTAAGCCCCACGTGCATTAGTTATTTGTCCTAATGATCTCCCTTCCCATGCCCCCCACACCGCAACAGGCCCCAGTGTGGGATGTTCCTCTCCCTGTATCCGTGTGTTCTCATTGTTCAACTCTCATTTATGAGTGAGAACATACATTGTTTGGTTTTCTGTTCCTGTGTTAGTTTGCTGAGAATAATGGTTTCCAGCTTCATTCATGTCCCTGCAAAGGACATGAACTCATTCTTTTTTATGACTGCATAGTATTGCATTGTGTATATGTGGCACATTTTCTTTATCCAGTCTATCATTGGTAGGCATTTGGGTTGGTTCCAAGTGTTTGCTATTATAAGTAGTGCTGCAGTAAACATATGTGTGCATGTGTCTTTATAGTGGAATGATTTATAACCCTTTGGATATATATTCAGTAATGGGATTGCTGGGCAAAATGATATTTCTGATTCTAGATCCTTGAGGAATCACCACACGGTCTTCCACAATGGTTGAACTAATTTACACTCCCACCAACAGTATAAGTGCTCCTATTTCTCCATAGCCTCACCAGCATCTGTTGTTTTCTGACTTTGTAGTGACTGCCATTCTAACTGGTGTGAGATCGTGTCTCATTGTGGTTTTGATTTGCATTTCTCTAATGACCAGTGATGATGAACTTTTCTTCATAATGTTTGTTGGCTGCATAAATGTCCTCTTTGGAAAAGTGTTTATATCCTCTGCCCACTTTTGGATGGGGTTGTTTTTTTCTTGTAAATTTGTTTAAGTTCTTTGTAGATTCTGGATATTAGACCTTTGTCAGGTGGACAGATTGCAAAATTTTTCTCCCATTCTGTAGGCTGCCTGTTCACTCTGATGATAGTTTCTTTTGATATGCAGAAGCTCTTTAGTTAAATTAGATCTCATTTGTCAATTTCAACTTTTGTTGCAATTGCTTTTGGTGTTTTAGTCATGAGGTCTTTGCCCATGCCTATGTCCTGAATGGTATTGCCTCAGTTTTCTTCTAGGGTTTTTATGGTTTTAGGTTTTACATTTAAGTCTTTAATCCATTTTGAGTTAATTTTTGTATAATGTGTAAGAAGGGGTCCAGTTTCAGTTTTCTGTATGTGGCTAGCCAGTTTTCCCAGCACCATTTCTCAAATAGGAAATCCTTTCCCCATTACATGTTTTTGTCAGGTTTGTCGAAGGTAAGATGGTTGTAGATGTGTGTTGTTATTTTTGAGGTCTCTGTTCTGTTCCATTTGTCTATATATCTGTTTTGGTACCAGCACCATGCTGTTTTGGTTACTGTAGACTTGTAGTATTATTTGAAGTCAGGTAGCGTGAGCCTAGCCTGTCTTAAATGTCTTCAGATCACTGACATTAGTCTCCAGTTGGGCAACATCATTGGCAATACAGTCCACTGGAGAGTATCTGTGGTCTGCCCTCCTGTTTGACTGATGGCTGACTGGAAGCTGAGGTGTACTGCTGTGGCCTAGCATTGCGAGTATTGTACAGGCTGGGAAAAGATCAAACTTCAAAATTTGAAGTACAGTTTCTACTGATGCATATCCCTTTTATATCACTGTAAACCTGAAAAACTGTAAGTCAAATCAGCATAAGTCAGGATCTGTAATATGAAATTCTAGGTAGCCATTTTATATTCCTGTGCCTACAGACATGAATGGCTTTGATATATTATTAGATGAAAAACAAATTTTAGAAAGCATTATGTATTATATAATCTCACTTGCAGAAAAATATATAAGGCAACATGATAGGCTGGTGGTCAGGACTACATTCCCTAAAAATGGGAATGAAAGTTTCTTCTCTAGTTAAAGGGATCAGTCTAAAAAAGCACTAGCAATTAGATTTTGAGGTTCTATTCCTTTTATAGCAATGGACTCATAAGTTAGGGAGCCTCACTCAGGCATGCAGAGCTTCCAGTCAAATCAGTTTTTGGTGACTTGTTAAATATGAAAAGACAAGATGATAAGACATTTGAGGAATGCCTCCAACATAAGGTAGAGGCTAAAACAGAAAAATAAAGCGACTCAGGAAACAGATAACCCAGAAATAATACTTAGAGAAGAAAAAAAAGTTTTTTTAACTGTTAATAACTTCAGCTTCCATGACAGAGAAAAGAATTCTCTTTTCTATAAAAGACTCACCTTCTTCTAAAAGAAAAGAAAGCTTTATGGATAATAGGCAGCTATGAAAAAAATCAGTCCGGGCATGATGGCTATTGCCTGTAATCTCAGCACTTTGGGAGGCTGAGGTGGGCAGATCAGGAGTTTGAGACCAGCCTGGCCAGTATGGTGAAACCTTGTCTCTACTAAAAATGCAAAAATTAGCTGGGCGTCGTGGTGTGTGTCTGTAATCCCAGCTACTTGGGAGGCTGAGTCAGGAGAATCACTTGAACCTGGGAGGCGGAGGATGCAATGAGCTGAGATTATTCCCCTGCACTCTACCCTGGGTGACAGAGTGAGACTGTCAAAAAAAAAAAAAAAGAGGGAAATTCAATAGAAGAGTTGGAAGGTAAAGCTCCAACTTTGTCTGCCAAATATAATACAATATAATATAGAAAGACAAAAGATAGAAAAGAGGAAAGAAAAGATTATCAATCCACGAGAGCCAATCTGAATAACAGAAGTTCCAACATTAAAAAACAAGACCAAAATGAAGGAAGGAAATAATCACACAAACACCGAAGTTCCCCAGAACAAAAGGATACAAGTTTCCAAATCGAAAGTGCATAAAGAGCATAATAAGTGATCAGCATGCAGAATGAAAAAACACCCATGCCAAGGCAGATTCATTGTGAAATTTCAGATCCCCAGTCATAATGAGAGAATCTTAAAAGGAAAAAAACACACAAGCCAGATGACATACAAATTTTTAAAAGTCAGATGGCAGATGAGTCAACAGCAATGCTGACAGCTAAAAAACAATGAAGCAAAGACTTTCAAAATTCCAAAGTAAAATTGTTTACAACCTAGAAAGCCAAACTACAAATTAAGTAAGGGTAAATAAATGCATTTTTAGTCATTTAAGAGCACAAACAATTTACTTTTCATAAAGAGTTTTTCAGAAAGTTACTCAAATGTGTGCTCCATCAAAGAAGAAGTAAAGCAGAAGAAAGTACAATATTGGAGTTCAGGAAATAACACATCCAGCATAGGAGAGAGGTAAGATAAGTTCAGGGTAAAAACTTCCAGTTCAAACGGAGTGGAACTATGGAGGAGGCCAAAAGGGATGCTGTCAAAGAAAAAAATCAAAAGGAACTGCTGTGTTTGAGCTATATTGACTTAAATTTTATGGTTCTATTGGAAGGCTTGGGATCTCTTTCATAAAAAAACTAATCAAGTAGGAAAACAAAAACCAAAACGGAGGTAATTACTGACTCCAGGAAACATAAACTTTGTACTAGAAATAAAATGTAGTGAAGTGCATTAAATGACTGTGAATGATGCTGAGATCTATCTATATATGAGATATCTATCTATATAATATATATCATATAGATATTACATCTATCAATATATTATATATTATCTATAGATATCTCATATTATATATATTCTACATATCTCTCTATATAGATATTTCGTATATATACAGTTTTCTATTTTTGCATCTTGTGTTTCTTTTTAAAAGATGTGGTTTAAAAACCTCAAAAACATTTGTGGTAAAATACCCATGATGTAAAATTTACCATTTTAACCATTCGTAAGTGTAGAGTTAGAGGCATTAAGTACATTCACATTGTTGTTTTAAGGCAAACACTAAATGATGATTTTGTACAAATTGTTAGATAACTCCAAAAGGAGAAAAAATATGTGCGTGCATTGAGGAAGAGTTCATGAGTTCTAAATCCTTATCTTTCACCTTAGAAGATATTTTTCAGTGCTTATAGTTAAAACCCAGAAATAATTATGAAGGCATATTATTTAGAAATATATTGATATATTTCCAGGAGAAACAAAATCGTTGCAAGTCTGACCCAAGGGGATAAAAACCAAGGATGAGGACGGCTGGGGCAGGGGATTCTGATATCTTTTATTATGTCTTACAATACTGTTTGATTTTCAAACTATATATATATGCATACATATACTTTCAGTAAGTAAATTTTAAAAAATTACTGGAAAAGAAGACTTAGAGCACATTATTAATGAGAAACAGGTTATAAAGCGATATGCACAGAACAATACCATTGAAAAATGTACACAATCTAGATGTATAACAGCAAGGCTGAAAGGAAAGCACACCAAATTGTTAAACATGGATATTTTTGGATGGTGAGATTATGGATAATTCCCATTTCTTTTTGATTGATCCGTATTTTTAAAAAAAATGTTTTACAATAGGCATTACTTTTGAGATGAGAAAAGGAATAATCAAACATTATTATTTACCTCAACAATATAGGATATAGGCATAATTGAGTGAGTGGTAGGAGGGGTTTATTTAGATATTAGAACACACTTAACTCTAAAGGTAACTAAACACTTACTTGAGCACCTGGGAAAGAATAGAGTCAAGAGAGATACGGGGAGAAAGCTCAAGAATTTCTTACAAGTAACTGTTGAAGAAGCACCCAGGATAGAGGGAGAGGAGTCACAAAAATGTGATAGAATGAAAAAAACTTGAAAAATAGGCCAGGTATGGTTTGGGAGGCCGAGACGGGAGGATCACTTGAGCCCAGGAATTCAAGACCAGCCTGAGCAACACAGGGAAACATCATATATTTTTTTCTTTTACAAAAAAGAAAAAAATTAGCTGGGGCATGATGGCATGAGCCTGTAGTCCCACTGACTTGGCAGGCTGAGGTAGGTGGATCGCTTGAGCCTGGAAGGTCGAGGCTGTGGTGCACGATGATCATACCATTGCACTCCAGCCTGGGCAACAGAGTGAGACACTGTCTCAAAATAAATAAATAAATAAATAGGAAAAATAAAAATAAAAAGCAAAATCATGTCTCAGAAACCTTGGAGTCTAGAAATGACCTTGCCTAGCTTTCGATCAGGGGCTTGGAATCTTGCTGAGAACGTGTTTCAAAAGGGAGAAGAAATGAACTCATTGGGACACACACTGGTGTAAATTCAAAGCAAAAAGGAGTAGAAGAAAAGGAAAAAAGAAAGAAAGGAGTAAAAGAAAAGGAAATATTGGTGGTGACTTTTATCATTAACAAGACATGGGATAAAAACAGGTCTTATGCTGCCTATGCAAAACAGTCAGTATTTCCTGCTGGAACCCTGCCCTTGGCTGCATTTCTAGGACTTGGAAGGTTTCTGATTAATTGATTGGCCAAAATGTGATGAGAACATGGAGCCTTCCTTTCCTATTGCCATATGCTTGTAACCAGGCAAATGTTCCCAATATCCCATCATGGAACTTTGAATATATTTTCCTGCAAAAAAAAATGTGCACAAATGAACCATGTGTACCTGTAGTCCAGTTATGCTGGAGGCTGAAGCAGGAGGATTGCTTGAGTTCAGGTACTCAAGACCAGCCTGGGCAACAAAGTGAAACCTTTTCTTAAAAAAGACATTTTTTTTTTTTTTGGCTGGGCACGACGACTTATGCCTATAATCCCAGCACTTTGGGAGGCTGAGGCAGGTGGATCACCTGAGGTCAGGAGTTCGAGACCAGCCTGAGCAACATGGAGAAACCCCGTCTCTACTAAAAATACAAAATTAGCCTGGTGTGGTGGCACATGCCTGTAATCCCAGCTACTTGAGAGGCTGAGGCAGGAAAATCGCTTGAACCTGGGAGGCAGAGGTTGTAGTGAGCTAAGATGGCACCATAGCACTTCAGCTTGGGCAACAAGAGTGAAACTGTCTCAAAAGTCTTTTTTTTCCCCCTCACAAATAATCTTTTAGATTTGTCCTTGGCTCAGTTTGGCTTGTGTCTCTAGCCTTTATCTCTTACCAATCTTCTTACGACATTCCATCATATAGCTATAGCAACTATTTGTAATCACGTAAACAAACATGCCTTAGCAGAGAATCTTAAGTTGCTTACATCATAAATTTAATATATTTTCCCCTTCTTCCATTTTAACAGAATTTTGATTTTGTTGGGGGTAATTTTGTGCCCAGCTTTAAAAGGGTAAAATAAATAAAGAAAAAAAAAACTTCTATTCCTTAGCTTCCTTTGGGGGTAGGTGCAGCTATAGGACACCGCTCCGACCAAAGAGATTTAAATGGAATTCTGTTGGGGATTTCCAAGAAAGTTTTACTTCGCTTGTATGGACACTGGAACTTCAATGTTACTGGAAAGGGCTCCTGATCCAGACACCAAGCGAGGGTTTTTTATTTTCACACAAGAAAGAATTTGAGGAGAGCTCACAGTGCTAAGAGAAAGTAAGTTTATTAAGAAAATGGAGGAATAAAAGAATGGCTACTCCACAGGCAGACTGGCAGCATAAGCTGCCGGCTGGCCATTTTTATGGTTATTTCTTGATTATATGCTAAAGAATGCGGGGATTATTCATAAGTTTTCCAGAAAAGAAATGGACAATTCCCAGAACTGAGGGTTCCTCACCTTTTAGACCGTAACTTCCTGACATTGCCATGGCATTTGTAAACTGTCATGGCGCTGGTGGGAGTGTAGCAGTGATGACGACCAGAGATCATTCTCGTCACCATCTTGGTTTTGGTGGGTTTTGGCCTGCTTCTTTACTACAGTCTATTTTATCAGTAAGGTCTTCATGACCTGTATCTTGTGCAGACCTCCAATCTCAATCCATGTTCTTAGAATGTCCTAACCTGCTGGGATGCAGCCTAGTAGATCTCAGCCTCTCAGCCTCATTTTACCCAGCCCTTATTCAAGATGGACTTGCTCCTGTTCAAATGCCTCTGACATTTCTTCCTGCATGAAGTGTGGAACTTGAAAGCTGGAGCTGAAGTAACCATCTTGAGATCCCAAGGGGTAGGCCAAAAGAATCTGAAAGACCTAGGACCCTGACATCTTTCAGCCACTAGGTCAAAACCAGCAAGTGCCTACCTCTAGATTTTCAAGTATGTGAGAAAAAGAAACAACTTTGTTTAAATCCCTGTTACTGGCATTTTCAAGTAAATGCAGCCTGATGTAATTCCTCTCTTCTTTACATTTTTGTTACTGGAAATGGGTACTGATCTAGACCCCAAAAGGGGGTTCTTAGATCTTGCACAAGAAAGAGTCCCAGGTGAGTCCACAGAGAAAAGTGAAAGCAAGTTCTTTAGGAAAGCAAAGGAATAAAAAAGGCTGCTCCAAAGACAAAGCAGCCCCGGGGGCTGCTAGTTGGCTACTATTATGGTTATTTGTTGTCGGTATGCTAAACAAGGGGTGGATTACTCAAGGAAAGGGGCAGGGAGCTCCCAGAACTGAGGGTTCCTCTTCCTTTTAGACCATATAGGGTAAACTTCTGGAAGTTGCCATGGCATTTGTAAACTGTCCTGGCACTGAGGGGAGTGTCTGTTAGTATGATAATGCATTGTAATTAGCATATAGTGAGCAAGGAGGACAACCGGAGATCACTTTTATTGCCATCTTGGTTTTGGTAGGCCTTGGCTGGCTTCTTTACTGCATCCTGTTTTGTCAGCAGGGTCTTTCTGACTTGTAACTTTTGCCAACCTCCTATCCAGCCCTGTGACTAAGATTGCCTAACTAACTGGGAATGCAGCCCGGCAGATCTCAGCCTCATGTTACCCAGCCCCTCTTCAAGATGGTGGCACTCTGGTTCAAACGCCTCTGACAGTTTTACATATTATTTCCTTACCTGGTATAGGTGTAGCAGAAGAAATAATGTGTAGTGGGTGAACTACAGTGAACACTTCAAGACTTATTTAAAGGCATTGCCTCCTCGTGAAGCTTTCCTTTACTTTTTTTCTGTAAACTCACCTAATCACACATTCCTCTGTGCTCCTATAACAGTTGCATAAACTGTCAGTACTTACCGCAAACCCTTTATCTGTGTGTTGATATATCTCGCACTTGACTTTGAACTGCCTGAGAGCAAGACTGAGTTGTACCACTTTTGTGTCTCCTTGCACAGCTACAGACACAGAGGCACAACAAACATCGATCAAATGAATGTCGAATAAACTCAGACTATCTTGAGAACCCAAAGTACCTGTTAATTTCTTGATTGTAAATTTATTCTCCCAAATGCAAATGTGCTGCAATTTTGCGTTCTGTGGCACAGACTTTAGAACCATCCAAAATACTGAAATGAGATGCGTGGGTGTTCACTAACTCAAGCTATATTAACAGTCAGAAATAAACGCTTTTGAAGCTCTGAATTAGGCAAAAAGGAGTGAAACAAATACTGATTGAGCACTTATTACGTGTGAGGCATTGTGTTCTGAGGCTTATCTCATTTACCAAAGCAACTCTGCAAGACAGTTATTAATTCTGCATAACAGAAAAAGAAACTGAGGATACAGATATAGATTAATATGCTAGAGGTCACAGAGCTAGTAAGAGGCAGCCAGAGAATGCCTTCAGACTTCAAGTGATTTCCCCTTTTCCCACTATATCAAGCTACCACTCATTTTAAAAAGAGAATGTCCTGTAATCCCAGCACTTTGGGAGGCCGAGGCGGGTGGATCACGAGGTCAAGAGATCGAGGCCATCCTGGCCAACATGGTGAAACCCCATCTCTACTAAAAACACAAAAAATTAGCCGGGTGTGGTGGTGCCTGCCTGTAGTCCCAGCTACTTGGGAGGCTGAGGCAGGAGAATTGCTTGAAACTGGAAAACGGAAGTTGCAATGAGCCAGAATTGCGCCGCTGCACTCCAGCCTGGCGATAGAGCGAGACTCTGTCTCAAAAAAAAAAAAAAGATAAAAAGTAAGAATGTAAACTTTAAAATGCTGTGTAGTGTTTCATTATCTCTGCCTATAAACTTGCCTGTTCTGGCACAGGGCAAGGCCCAAAAGTGGGGCTCAACCCAGGAAGCCACATGGGTCGCTGGCTCAGCCCATGAAGGAATTTAAGAGCCAGATGACAAAGTAAAGTGAAAGCAAGCTAATTAAGAAAGTAAAGGAATAAAAGGGCTGGGTGCAGTCGCTCAGGCCTATAATTCCTGCACTTTGGGAGGCCAAGGTAGGAGGATCGTTTGAGGCTGGGAGTTTGAGACCAGCGTGGCCAACATGGTGGAAACCATCTCTACTAAAAATGCAAAAATTAGTTGGGTGTTGTGGCGGGTGCCTGTAATCCCAGCTACTTGGGAGGCTGAGCCAGAATTGCTTGAACCCTGGAGGTGGAGATTGCAGTGAGCTGAGATTGTGCTACTGCATTCCAGCCTGGGTGATAGAATGAGACTTTGTCTCAAAAATAAATAAATAAATGAAAAAGAAAGTAAAGGACTAAAAGAGAAGCTACTCCGCAGGCAGAACAGCCATTGTGGGCTGCTGGCTGGCTCTTTTTGTGGTTATTTTTTGAAGACATGCTAAACATGGGATGAATTATCCATGAGTTTTCCAGGAGAGGGGTGAGGATTTCCCAGAACTGAGGTTTCTTCTTCCTTTTAGACCGTATAAAGTAACTTTGGGACATTGGTATGGCATTTGTAAATAGTCATGGCATTGGTGGGAGAGTCTTTTAGTATGCTAATGCATTATAATTAGCATATAATTAACAGTGAGGATGAGTACCTGCTTTTGTTGCCATTTTGGTTTTGGTGGGTTTTGGCTGGCTTCTTTATCTCTCACTCTTTTATCATCAGGGTCCTCTAAAAGAAGTCCAGATGAATTCTTAATTCTAATTAGACCAATACATTGTGGTCAAATTCATCTACCTTAAACACAATTCTTTTTTTTTTTGAGGCAGTCTCACTCTGTTGCCCAGGCTGGAGTGCAATGACGTGATCTTGGCTCACTGCAACCTCTGCCTCCTGGGTTTAACTGATTCTCTGGCCTCAGCCTCCCTAGTAGCTGGGATTACAGACGCCCACCACCACATCTGGCTAATTTTTGTATTTTTAGTAGAGACAGGGTTTCGCCATGTTGGCCAGGCTGGTCTTGAACACCTGACCTCAAGTGATCCACCTGCCTTGGCCTCTCGTAGTGCTGGGATTACAGGTGTGAGCCACACTGCACCTGACCAAACACAATTCTAGTTATGATACTCATCTGAATAGAGCATCAATAGTTTTCCACAGTCTAGTGAGAAAAGCCTCTGCTCTGTGCTTCTCTCTAGCTGCTTCACTGAGGTAACTGTGTCCCAGCCAGACTGTCCTTTTGTTAACAGTGTTCCAAAATCCTGCATAGACCTTCCTGCAATATCAACATAGTATTTACATCTCACTGCCTTCAGAGACATTGCTCAAATTTCGTTTCTACCATCAAGTTTTAAAAAATTTTCACACAATTGGAGTGAAATAATCTTTTCACTCCAACTATGTCTTATTCATTTTACTCATTTTTGCATTTAACTGTGTAAGCTCCTGAAAGGTAGGACCGTGACTTTTCATTTTGTAATCTCTCTAGTATGGACATGGTTTCAGGTACTCGATAAATAAATGAGTGATAAAATGTCCAAATAATTGCACCTTGCCTGTCGCTGCTTTTTGTTCTCTACTTTGACTTTGCCCTAATTTCAAATATGAGTGACGGTAGGCTCATAATTCAGCATTCTATTTTCAAAAGTTTAAATAAGTCTATTTTGTCTATTTATATTTCTCCTTATCCTCATTAAGTTATATATTATGGTAGAAGAGCAGTAAATAAAACCATGCATTCTAAATATTTCAGCAGCTGAGACAATTAAGAGTCAGTTCACTGCCATGAAATAGAAAGCTCATTTGTTCACAACTTTTTCCACAAACGGAAAAGTGGTGCCTTCTGAAATTCTCGGCCCCTCAAACATTTCTTTCAATTCATAAGAATGCTCTGTAGGCAATTAATAATGTAGAATGACCACACAAAAACAAAAACTATCCCTGTCTTCAGGCAGGAATGTACCAAAGAGGATGACCTTACGAATGCAACTCCAGGTCATTCTAGAAACTAATTTGAAAACAGTGAGGCTAACTTTGAAGTGGAGCAAGAACCAAACCCTGAGAAATAAGGGACAAGACCAGGGCACAGGATGAGGCTGCTCTCCAAAGTTCCTTATCTACCTAGAAACCAGCGCCCCTAAAGGAACACAATCGCCTTTGTTACCCTTCCCTGAAACTTAATTAACCAGAGAAGATTAAACCTCTTATCATAGAGGAAGAGACTGAAAATTACACACCACCCCTAGGGTCCAGATGAACTTTGTCCCAAGCTACTGTCTGTTCTCAGGTCTCGTTCAATTCCCAAAGAGAATTATTTGCTAACCATTGACTAAACATTGGGTCCATTCATTCCCCTTAAAAAAAAAAATGTTTGTGGATTCAACCGTGTGTAAAAGAAAAAGATGAAATCATAATTACCAAAGGGAATTAGGATATAAACCTTTGTAGGTCTTAGGAAAAGTAAAGATTTGGGGTCAATGAGTGCATGTATCTTGAAAGATAGTCAAGTAGATTACAGTAAGTGTTAAAGGAATTTGAAGGAAAGAAAGATTATCGAAGGTTGAGATATATAATAAAACTTTAGCGTGGAGGTAGCTTTTGAGCTGTTCTTTGAAGAAAGTGTTTTAAGGTGAAGAGAAGACATTTTAACTAGGAGAAATGACACGACTAGGAGGGGAAGGAACCCAGGTGTTATGTATGGGAATCTGAAATTGGAGAATCGAAAGCTCCTCTGAGGAGTACTACAGGAAAAGGCTGGAAATAAGGGTGGTGACTAAGCTGTAAGCAGACTGAATTTTGGCCTGAAGAGCATAGGGGTGGGAAGGTATGAAACTTTTCCTCATCCATCATAAGGATCACAGCCAACATCCCTGTAACAAAAACAAGTTAACAAGAGAAAACACAAATTTATTTAATGAAAGTTTTATGTGACACAGGAAAGACTTCAAGACCCAAAAAAAACGACCGATTTTTTTTTTTTTTTTTTGAGACAGAGTCTTGATCTGTTGCCCAGGCTGAAGTGCAGCGGTACAATCTCGGTTCGCTGCAACCTCTGCCTCCCGGATTCAAGCATTTCTTGTGCCTCAGCCTCCCGAGTAGCTGCGATTACAGGTGCACGCCACCACACCCAGATAATTTTTGTATTTTTAGTAGAGATGGGGTTTCACCATGTTGGTCAAACTAATCTCAAACTCCTGACCTCAAGTGATCTGCCTCCCTTGGCTTCCCAAAGGATTACAGGCATGAGCCACCACACCTTGCCCTGTTTTTATGCTTAGGTTTGTTAAAGAATGGACAGCCATGTAGAAATGTGATTAGATTAAAGGATTTGATCTAATGCTAACAGACTAAGGACGGGAAACCCAGCAAGGCCTGTCTGTTCAGATTCTTCTTGGCTTCTCTGTATAGAAATCTTCCTTATTCGGTATGGGGCAGGACCCCTCTGGAATGAGGGTTTTCCAGGGAGAAGGGAGAGAGTGAGTTTTCCAGATTTTTGTTTGTTTTTGAGATGGGGTCTCACTGTGTTGCCTGGGCTAGAGTGCAGTGGTGTGATCATAGCTCACTGTAGCTTTGAACTCCTAGGCTCAAGCAATCCTCTCACCTCAGCCTCCAGATAGGTAGAACTACAAGCAGGTACCACCATGCCTAGCTAATTTTTCATTTTTTGTAGATGTCGGGTCTTACATGTTGCCAAGACTGGTCTTGAACTCCTGGCCTCGAACAATCCTGTCGCGTTGGCCTCTGCAAGTGCTGAGATTACAGGTGTGAACCACCCTTTCTGGATTTTCTGATTTGCTTTCGGAAAGATGGGTTCTAGTTTCTGTGACTCACCTTGGGGAAGAGGAATTCTGGTTTCTATGACTGTCTTAGTGGGAGGAAGGGGAGTGGGACACAAAAAGACAGGAGAAGGTCAGATGGACCTTGATACTAATGTCAGAGGTGTTCAAACCAGAGCAACCTGATCTTTTTTTTTATCCTATATATACAAGCATTGTACCTAGGGTGGACACGTTCCTCCTGTTCGTTTTGGGAATGCCTTATTCTGTCTATGGAGTAGCTGTTCTTTTACCACTTTACTTTCTTAATAAACTTGCTTTTGCTTTGCAATGCAGACCTGCTCTGAATTCTTTCTTGTGCAAGATCCAAGAACTGTCTCTTGAGGTCTGGATCAGGACCCCTTTCCTGTAACACTCAGGCCTTTACAATTTCCTTTGGTTCAAAGTACTTAACATGCCAAGTTGCCGTACTTTTGGGAATCATGTTTTGAGTCCCAAGGAGAGTTTGATTTTATTCTGAAATCAGAAGATGGTCATTAAAAAAAGAGGAGATGGGGGTAAACAATGACCTTTCATTAAGATCTATCAGCATTGTAGAGAATTGACTGAAAGGTCGAGGGACCCACAAGGTGGTAGGAGCAATTAAGGGACTATAGTAGTTGTGTAATCATAAGGCAGTTGGGACCTTGACGAGGTGGGCAATGGTGACACAAAAACATAAGAACAGGTTTTAGACACACAAGACATCTGGGTAAGATGGTGTATGGTGATGTATGCATACTGGTTAAAAGGAAAACATAACATATGGCTTCCTTCAGGAAAAAATCAAAGCAGGGGAATATCTTTACAGACTTTACCCTCCTTCTAAATGCAGAAGTTTTTCATTTTTATGACCCAGCATGTTCTTTTTAAGGGCTGTTTAAAAGCATACTGAATCTGTTTAGATCTGTTTAAAGCATACTGAAACAGGAAATGGTGCTGGTAAAATTGGTTCTCCTTTCCTGCTTTTGTGTTCTCCTGGCCAGCTTTCTGGCCAGCTAGGTGACAGTGGGCAAGTTATTAATGAGAACCAGAATATCAGTGCTGCCTGCCTTGAAGAAATATTTTGAGTATCAAACTATTCTAGACTAAATTACTTCAAAAATATTTGTTGATCATCTACGGTGTGTAAGCTCTGTGCTAAGAACAACAGGAGATGTAAAGATGAATGAGAAAGCCTCTCTCTGTGGAAGACTAAAACAAGTATAAATCACAAGATAAACTGGGCATGGTGGCTCACGTCTGTAATCCCAGCACTTTGAGAGGCTCACGCGGACAGATCAACGAAGGTCAGGAGTTTGAGACCAGCCTGGCCAACATGGGTGAACATAAAAATACAAAAAAAATTTACTAAAAATACAAAAAAATTAACCGGACTTGGTGGCACGCACCTGTAATCCCAGCTACTCAGGGGGCTGAGGCAGGAGAATCACTTGAACTTGGGAGGTGGAGGCTGCAGTGAGCCGAGATTGCACCAGTGCACTTCAGCCTGGGCAACAGAGTGCAACTCTGTCTCAAAAAAGAAAAGAAAAGAAAACACAAGATGGCAAAACAGAAACATAAGATGGATTAAGTGTCTTAGGAAATAAAGTATTTAAGGGTTCACATAAAATCAAGAATGGTTTTATGAAAGAGAGAACATTTATGGTAAGGAATCAATAGGTAGAGAAGAAAGATAAGGGAAGAGTAGTTTATTCATCCATCTACCCATCCATATATCCATCCATCCAACATTTTTGGAAGACCATGGAGATAAATAATAATCTCCTCTTGTGTAGTCTTCTGTAGCTCATAATTTAGGTAAAAATGTTAGTTCAGAGCACAAGGGGGTTGAATAAAAAATGATTCATTTAGTACTGAACAAATGAACACAATGGGTGTAAATTGCAGAAAATATAAAGTGGAAGACTCCTACAATGCAGTAGGAAAGTAGAGATTGCCTGTATGACTAGAAAATTCATTCCTGTTCAGAGAGTGAAGAGGCTTCGGTTACATTTAGGGAGCAGGGACCAGGCCTAAGAGAGAAAATGTTTAAACAATCAGTGACTAAAGGATACTTATTTGCATATGTATTCCATTCACTTTGGCTCCCTGCTGTTGATCACCCTTCATACATACTGCGCAGCATTCTGAAACACGAAGCACCCGTGGAAATCCAGACAGAGCCATAGACTTCTGGGTTGCACAGTTCAGCTTCCTCTCAGTTGTTTCCTGTCTATAACTGTCAATGTGGTTTTGCTCTTCTGTGGTGGATCTTGAGAGTTCTTCCCTTTCTCTCTCTATTATATATCATTGGTGACTGATCCTCCTTTCATGAGGAAGATGAAGTTTATGAAGAAAAATCTGGGGCCAACACTCACATTCTAGAGCTTCTTATCAGGACTATTCTTTTCCTAGTAGAAGAGGAGAGGAAATCAGGAGAAGGGTAGAAAGGGAGAGATGAACTGATAGAATTGATTGGCTAGCTATTATGTACAGGAAGGCTGTGTGTTGTGAAGTGAGAACTATTGTTATTTGTATTGCTACAAAGAAAACAACAGAAAATATCTTTGTAAAAAGAGGACATTTGGGATAAGAACATAAAAATTATGCAGTTGAAAGCTTAAACAAGTCAGGAAGAGTGTATTATTCGCTACTGTGACCAAGGAATTCAGGAAAAAATAAAAGATCTGTTCCTTCCTGATCTTAGGACCTATTAATTCTTGAGCTTCCTTTTGTCCACCCTTCCCCTGAGTAAAGAACTTACAGAAATGACACTCATTCTACCTCATCATTAGACCAAATATGCTTCATTAGATAGAGAGGAGAATCTTCTCCCATCCCAAGCATCATTATATACCAACAGAAATTAGTCATCTGCCTCTATTGCAACCTTCCCATCCCATCCTCTGTCCCAATGTGCTCTCATTATCCTTTTTTGAGTGCATTCATGTGATCTCCCATTGCAGGGACATTAAAGCTATTACTGAATTCTAATTTGCCTGTATCCCTGAAAACTCAGCACCCTTAATGGTGCCTTTCTGAACTACAGCCAATGCTGGGCACCTGATACAAATACCTACAGCCCTGCTCTAGGGAATCAGGAATTCTCCTTTCAGCTTTGAACCTTCTTGTTCTGGTCTGAAGTATCCCATCATCTGCCTTGTAGCCACATGCTTGGACTTTGTATTGGCCAGCTACCATCTTCAGAATGATACGTCAGTCAGATGGAATGCCTTTCTTTTTTTTTTTTTTTTTTTTTTTTTTTTTTCGCCTTTGATAAACTATT
>NW_016107816.1:342130-354723 GCF_001604975.1 Cebus imitator | reverse complement strand
TGTATTTTTAGTAGAGACGGGTTTTCACCATGTTGACCAGGATGGTCTCGATCTCTTGACCTCGTGATCCACCCGCCTCGGCCTCCCAAAGTGCTGGGATTACAGGCTTGAGCCATCACGCCCGGCCTGGAATGCCTTTCTATTTTTGCCTGTGGCAGTATTGATTGAATAGCCCAGCACTCCTGAATATGAGCTCCAATTCTCCCCCACACTGACACCCAACCCTAGTGCAATCATTCCCAGCCTACCCACTTCTCTATACCATTTATCCAACCTCTTGCCTTTTCTTAGAAGCAACAAGGTGTAGTAATAAAAGCGATACTTGGATTAGAATAAAGGACAATATTTTTAACTCTTAGCTCTACCCTTTCCTAATCATGGAAACTCTGGAAATTTACTTAAGCGCTATGAACATTAGTTTTCTCATCTATTATTCGTAGAATGCTAATGCTTGCCAATTCATGGGATAGTTGTGAGGATCAAAGGAGATAATGTATGTTAGAGAATATTTGCCCTGGAAGTCCTCTTCTGGCTTTGAAGTGCTAGATGGACTATGGATCAGGTATAGAGGAGAAGATGCTGGCAGCTGGCTGACCCATCTTTGTGTACACTGGATCCCTTTCCTTTTTGTTTACTTAAGCAATTTGTTCCTGGAACTGTCCTCTATGTCTCCTATGTCATTAGTTTGTCTTTCTCTGTTAGGTGATTCTGGTCAACATACAACCATGCTGTAATAGTTCACATCTGTAAGACCTTACAACAAACCTAGACCTTCTGTTCCCCCAGCAGGTGTAATTTGTCTGCTCCTCTTTATAATGCTTATCTCCCCATGCTCTTTATTTTTTAAATTATTATTCAAAAATTTTTTATTTTCCCAAGACAGTGTCTCACTCTGCAAACCAAGCTGGAATGCAGTGGTGCAGTCTTGGCTCATTGCAGCCTCGAACTCCTGGGCTCAAGGGATCCTCCCATCTCAGCTTCTGGAATAGCTGGGACTATAGGAGCACAGCACCACACCTGGCTATTACTTTTTTTTTTTTTGGTAGAGATATATTCTCACTGTGTTTCCCAGGCTGGTCTTGAACTCCTAGCATAAGGAATCTTCCTGTTTTGGCCTCCCAAAGTGCTGGGATTACAGGTATGAGTGACCATGACTGGCCTTCCTCCTGCTCTTTATTTAACCTACACTGTGTTAGTTTGGGTACTCTAAAAAGCAGACACCAAGATGGAATTAGATGAGTAAGAGATTTATTGGGGAAATATCTATGGAGGATAAAGGGAGGGTGGAGAAGTACCTGGGGAGTGCCTTTAGACGATTATGCAGGCCTGATACCTAGGAAAGGAGAGGGGGAAGGAAGGACGACTGGGTAGCAAGAGTCTCAGACTGCAGCACAGTCCTAGTTTTCCTCCATTTTATAGATGGACTGGGATTCTTTGCTAACTCCTCCTTGTTGAAATCTCTAAATGTTGAAATGCCCCAGGACTAGGTCTCAGCTTCTTCTCTATGTAGACTCACTCCTTTGGTTATGTCTTCTAGCCCCGTAGTTTTAAGTGAGATCTGTATGGCAATGTCTCCAAAATTTACATCTACAGTTGAAAGCTTTCCTTGAGCTTCAGAATTGCAGATCCATCTGTATATAAGACAACTACTTGAAATCCTCTTGTCTAATAGGTCTCAAACTGAAAATATTTGGAACAAACCTTCTGATTTTGCTCTGAGGGTAATTACCTACAGTGGGCTAAAGTAGAACAATGGAGACCAGATAGAAGGCTATTGCCATAATCCAGGTGAGACACAGGTGAGAGATGATGCCAGCTTGGATGAGTGGTGTAGGGACTTTGTAGATGTGATTAGGTTATAGACCTTGAGAAGAGGAATTATCCTGGATTATCAAGGTGGGTCCAATCAAATTACCTAAATCCTTAAAAGTGAAGAAGTTTTCCTGTCTGTGCTCAGAGAGAGAGACATGTGGTGATAGAAGTGTCACAGAGATGTGGTGTTTTTGGCTTTGAAGATAGAGGATGGGGCCATGAGCCAAGGCATAAAGGCACCTTCTAGAAGATAAGAAAGGTGACAAAACAGTCATGCTTCTGACCTGAAGAATTGTAAGATAATAAATTTGTGTTGTTTAAACCACTAAGTTGTGGTAATTTGCCATAGCAGTAACCAGAAACAAACACAGCATGCGTGTCCCATTCCCTGTATCAAAAGTGGGTATAGACATTAAATGAAGTTCAGAATTGTGATTATTTAGGAATATGGGTATTCAAATCTCTGAAGATCACATTTGTGGTTAAAATGACACAGGTCTTTCTAGCACCTTGGAGTGGTCAGAAAAGTGCATGCAAGGATGAGAGGAACATCACCCACTTTGTCTCATCCCAATTGACTTAAATTTTAAGGACAATAATAAGTAACTTTATTTTTGAAGATGGAGTTTTGCTTTTGTTGCCCAGGCTGGAGTGCAATGGTGCGATCTTGGCTTATTGCAACCTCCACCTCCCGGGTCAAGTGATTCTCCTGCCTCAGCCTCCCATGTAGCTGGGAGGCTTGTACCACCACACCTAGCTAATGTTTGTATTTTTAGTACAGATGAGGTTTTGCTATGTTGGCCAGGCTGGCCTCGAACTTCTGACCTCAGGTGATTCACCCACTTTGGCCTCCCAAAGAACTGGGATTATAGGCATGAGCCACTGTGCCCAGCCTTAACTTTTTTTTTGGTAAACAAAATACAGACATGGACATGAAGGGGCAATGGCACTAAAATCAAGGTTGGCAACAATATGACTCAAAGAAGTGACCACATTGTACAACATAAGCAGACCTTAAGCAATTTAATCAGAAAACCTGAGGTGGCTACAGACAAGTGAAATAGAGGGCATTTAACAAGGTTACATATTAAGCATAGTCTTCCTCAAATCAAAATTTTAAATTATCAATTAAATTTGAGCTAGAAGTTACCCTTTTAGCCAGAAAGTAAGATGAAGGGCAAAAATGCCAGAGAAGAGATATGAAATGCACAGAGTAGAAACTTGCCACACAGAGGCAAAGAAACCATTCCACTTACAACGTTCCAAGTGGCATTTGAGAGAAAGGATATTGGAGGGTGTTAAGAGGGAATAACTGTGAAAATCCCCAAACAGAGCCTGAAATTCCTCTGGCAGCAATCATGGAAAGAGGAATACTAGTGTTATAACTATTGTTATAGCTTTAAAGCCTGGTAGGCTGAAGTTCACTAAGCAATATCTGCATGTTTGCATGGGGCACGAATGAATAACATTTGCAAATTCCATGTTTAAAGTTCCCTTGTTTAGAAATCTGACTTGCTTGCTTTATGTCTCCTTAATCTACTTAGGCAGAGGCCTTTCCTTGTGTTTTAATATCAAATAGGCTTTAGCATAGACCAGTCCAATGGGACTTTGCTATTGGTGGAGGTTTAATAGGGCATCAGGAGACTGTAAGTAAATTTCATTAAGAAGCTACAATCTCTACCTCAAGAAAGATTACATATATATACATGTGTGTATATATATATGTATATATATGTGTGTGTGTGTGTGTGTATGTATATATGTATACATATATATACTTTGCAGTGGGTCAGGATATCCCCCAGCTTTACTAGAGCAATATTCTAGAAATGTCCTGCAGGGATTACCTGTAGGTTTCTGATACCCCATCTACTTTTCACTTCCAGTTATCAACAAGCTTCATAAACTCAGGGCCGAGGATTGCTTGGACAATTGAAGTTTTCCATTTTAAAGCAAACAGCTGAAAAGATCACAGATAAATATAATTATTGTTTGGACACTGGATTTGATAGAAAATAAAATAGCATATTAATCACCTCTGTCTGGTAGGTAATATTAGTTGCTGGTAAGGAGGGGAATTAGGTGACTCTATTGGAGCTCTTTTCTGCTTTTTAGAATCCTGAATTTCTGTCTAATTGTTACAAAAAAAGTAAACTATGGTTTATCCCAGAGAAGGGAAGCTTTCCTAATTTGGCAGACTCTGAAACAACTAGAAGAAAACTTTCTTAAGCTTAATGTGATTGAAAAACAGATATATTCAGCATTATGAAGACTTCTGTTCATAAACTTACGGGTGTAAGTGCATGCTATGTTGGCCAGGCTGGCCTCGAACTTCTGACCTCAGGTGATTCACCCACTTTGGCCTCCCAAAGAACTGGGATTATAGGCATGAGCCACTGTGCCCAGCCTTAACTTTTTTTTTGGTAAACAAAATACAGACATGGACATGAAGGGGCAATGGCACTAAAATCAAGGTTGGCAACAATATGACTCAAAGAAGTGACCACATTGTACAACATAAGCAGACCTTAAGCAATTTAATCAGAAAACCTGAGGTGGCTACAGACAAGTGAAATAGAGGGCATTTAACAAGGTTACATATTAAGCTTGTTTTGTTTTTATCCTTTATAGATGACTCATTGTTTTTGCCTGATTGTTCAAAGGACTGTTTTTATATCTTCAAAGTTCAGCAGTTGTATTAGCATATGTCTCAGTGTTGGCCATTATGTGTCAGTTTTTCCTGAGACCTGACATGCCCTTTCAGAATGAACATTTTCTTCCACAATATTTCAGATACTTTTTCTGGTTCATTATGTAGTGATTTTGAATAAGTGTATATTGGATTTCCTTTGCCTGTCTTCCCTACTTATTTACATCTTATGTATCTCTAATTGTTTTAAATTTGGTTTATTTTCATTTGTTTTGCTTTCTTTTCTCATTGCTGACTTCTGTGTTTCTTTCTATGTCTAATCTTCTCTTCACTACTTCTAATTATGACTCCATTTCTATATTTAGTCCACTTTCCTGGTCTCTCCATTTTCCTGAGTCTTTGTTTTTTTTTGTTTTTTTTTTGAGAGACAGAGTCTTGTTCTGTCACCCAGGCTGCAGTGCAGTGGCACAATCATAGCTCACTGCAGCCTCAAACTTCTGGGCTGACGCAATCCTCGTGCCTCAGCCTCCAGAGGATCCAGGACCACAAGTATGTGCCACCACACCCGGATACTTCCGGAGTCTTGTATATCTGCTTTATAATTTTGTTTGTCTTTAAAAAAAAAGTGATAAAATATATATCACATAAAACTTACCATTTCAACCATTTTGAAGTGTACAGCTGTGTGACATTATGCACATTCACATTGCTGTGCACTGTCATTGTTACCTATCTTCAAAACTTTTTGGTTTCCTCCTGTTAAAAATCTGTGCCCATTAAATGCTAATTCTCATTCTTCCCTCACCAAAGCCCCTGGCAACTACAAATTTACTTTCTGTCTCTATGAATTTAACAACTCTAGGTATCTCATATAAGTGGAATCATACAGTATTTGTATTTCTTGTGGCTGCTTTATTTCACAGAGCACAATGTCTTTAAGATTCATCCAAGTTGTAGCACATGTCAGACTTTCCTTCCTTTTAAAAGCTGAATAATACTCCATTGTATGTACATATGTGCTCTTATTTTATACATAGGTTTCTTCATTAACTCTTAAATCCATGGCAAAATATTTGGTTGAAACTTTCATCAGCTCCATGGAAATACTTTTGTGATCAGAATTCACCTACATTTGTTTTCCTGTTCCTCGTGTGTGTGTGTGTGTGTGTGTGTGTGTGTGTGTGTGTGTGTGTATGTGTGTGTGGTGTATTCTCATCATATGGGTATATATATATAACCTGTATAGATATAACCTATGTATATACACATATAATGAATATATATAATGTATATATACACACACACACATATATAATGAATATATATATTCTTTCATTCTGAATAGTTTATTCTTGATTTCTCATTTTGGATAAAACGGCTTTTCTTGACTAGCTACTTGTAAATGGTTCATATGATGGAGATGCTAGAGCTGTGTCCAAGGCTAGCAGCTCTCCTTAGGGTCCCCAGCTAAGTGTGGGAGTCCATTTAACTATTACCTGTCCCCAACTGACAAAGACAGGCAGCAATACGACTCACACCAGACTCCTTTTTTCAATCCTCTGCCTCATCAACAGACTGTTTCTTAAAATACAGCTGTATCGTGTGAGTCTCTGTTCAGTCATACCACCTCTACTCAGAATCCAATGGTCATGGATGCTTCTGTCACCACCCCTCCATCACTGTTAGGACACATGAGGATTAGAGCTCTGCATCTCGGGAGTACTCCACATCTTGGGCTCTTGCCAGTTGTCTCAGGGATTTGCATTCACAGGCATCTCCTTCTGCTTCCTCCCACATCCTGTTTGTCCTTCATTGCTTTTGGCAGCCCTTCTACCTATTCATGGCTTGAAGTTTCATATGCATCCTAGCTTGTGTTTCTGTTTCTCGTTCTTCTTTTGGGTGATTTCCTAGAGCAAAAGGGGGAAATGCCAATTTTACTTCATTATATTCAAACTGGAAATCTGCATTTAATTCTACTTCCATAGCTTAGGATAAGTGATTCTCAAATAAATGTGTTATTGTTTTTTTATAAACCTTCGAGTTAAAGAACCTTTCAAGTAAGATTATTTACATTTAACCAGGAAGAGTGAGCTGACAATTGCAATCACAAGCATGATGATGAGAGGGCAGAGCAAAAAGCAGCAGCCTCACAAAAGGAGGCCGGCACTGGCTTATTCCTAGTTGTGCATGTTGCATGTAGCACTTTTATGTCCTCTGACTCTATGGTCATAACCATCAAATATTTTCTATCACTCTGTCTTTCCAACAAGTTTCAGATTTGAAGGAAAACAGCTGTTCCTAGCCAATACTGTGATCGTGATCTAAGAACAGCACTTGTAGCTGGGCATGTGGCACATACCTGTAGTCCCATGGAATCCAGAGGCTGAGGCAGGAGGATTCCTTGAGGCCAAGAGTTTTAGACTAGCCTGAGCAACATAGCAAGAACCCCATCTCTCAAAGGAAAAAATAATGATCCTCTACTTTCCTCCAACTAAACATATTTATGTATGTAAAAACTTGACTTTAACTGGGCATGGTGGCTCACGCCTATAATCCCAGCACTTTGGGAGGCCAAGGTAGGCAGATCACCTGAGGTCAGGAGTTCAAGACCGGCCTGGCTGACATAGAGAAACCCTGTATCTACTAAAACTACAAAAATTAGCCGGGTATGTTGGCGCATGCCTGTAATCCCAGCTACACGGAAGGCTGAGGCAGGAGAATGGCTTAAATTCTGGAGGCAGAGGTTACAGTGAGCTATCATGCCACTGCATTCCAGCCTGGGTGACAGAATGAGACTCAGTATCAAAAAATAAAACACAAAAAACAAAAAACAAAACAAAACAAAAAAACAAAGCCAGCCAAAACCAAAACAATAAAAACTTGACTTTATTATCATATGCCTATGAATGTATAGTATAGCAGGGGTTGCTCTGCTGTAGAGAAGACAGTGTGATTAAAGAAGGCCCTGAAATATACCTCTGATCTATGTACAATTTGTGAAATCTCATCAGTAATAATTTACTCTTTTGTGTTATTAGGGTCTCCTTTAAATTGCCTATATTTCTTTGAAAATAAGCAAGTTGTCATTAACATCTTTGTGGAAATTACTTTAAAAAACTGTTTCTAGAGGAGGAAACATTGAGAAAGGAAACACAGGAAATGGAAACTAAGAAACATCCAAGATAAACATTACCCTTTTAAGAATTTGATCTAGCTTGCAAGTCAAGTTGCTACTCACATTATTTTACTAATAGTTAAAATTATATACCCATGCCTGCAGGAAAACCAAATGTAGAATTTGGTAGGTGAGTACTTCTGGTGAGAAGGCAAAAACTTTTAAAATGCCTATAAGTAATGCCTACATTCTTTCCTTATTTTATTAAATTTCTAAGCCTTTCATTCCACACTAAGGCCAGTTGACTTTGTTGTTCTTCCTAGAGCATACCTCCGCTCTATGGAAGCTTAGCTACTGTTCTGTTTATATCCTGTGAAGCAATACTGGCCGGACTAGCTAGTTTAAGGGAAATTAAAAGAAGCTCCACCCCGAGATTTTGCAATATCAACAGCTCTTATTTTATATGAAGAGTAATGTTAGGATTAGAATTAAGCTTTCCTGTACCAAGCTGGCATGGATAGTTGTTGCTGAAAGTCATAATTATCCAGTCGTTCATTTTTAGAAATGGGTTTTTAAAAATAAAGTGACAGAGAAATGTGGACTTTCAATATGATGTGAACCCAGGAAGGATTCTAATGTAAAAAATAAGTTTTGTGAATTGGAAACTATCATCTGACAGAAACGCTGTTTTGACTGACAGCCTCATGTGGGTATAATATAATCATCCATACATTATGTATAAATTTACCATCATTTTCAAAGCCAAGCAGAACACATTGTTACTCCTTCTCGAAAGTACTCTTAATCCTTTGGCTTATACAACTGGAGAGATACTGCCAAGACAGCTATTTGAATTTCTTGTCCCATAAACAGAAGCACTTAGCACAAATACCTGCAATAAGAACGTATTTTGCAAGCCACTTTATTAATACTTATGGCTTTGAAAATGATTAGTTAATAAAAATTGTTCCTATAATAAATATTGTGTTCTGATAACTTATTTATTCAATGATCATTCATTTATTTGAGAATTTTTCCAGGATCTAGTACTTTTTTTTTTCTTTCCTTTTAGTCATTTCACATTTTAGTACTAAGATCAAGAAAAAGGAAAATGATAACAGCCAAAAACATAGAAACAATCCAAATGTCCATCAGTTGGAGTGCACAAATAGTGTATATTCATAAACAGAATATTATTTAGCAAGAAAGAGAAATTTAATACCAGTATAT
Organism: Cebus imitator; assembly: GCF_001604975.1. Classification (NCBI taxonomy): domain Eukaryota; kingdom Metazoa; phylum Chordata; class Mammalia; order Primates; family Cebidae; genus Cebus; species Cebus imitator. The sequence goes on along the minus strand of NW_016107816.1, from coordinate 345,916 downwards.
GCTATGACATGGATGAACCTTGAAAACATTATGTGAAGTGAAAGAAGTCAGTCATAAAAAACTACTTACTGAACTGTATGTTTCCATTTATATAAAATGAAAGAACAGACAAATCTAGAGAGACAGAAAGTAGCTTAGTGGTTGCCTAGGGCTAGGCAGAGGGGAGCAGGATGAGAATGACTAGTAAAGGATTAGAGATTTCTTGTCGGAGTGATAAAAATGATCTAAAATTGATTATGATGATGGCTGAACAGCTCATGAATACACTAAAAATCATTGAATTATACACTTTAAGTGGGGGACATATGGTTATGTGAATTATGTCTAGCTTAATCCATTAAAAAATTAAAAAAAGAAAGTGAGATTCTTATATCAGTCACATTTCTCAGATAACAGTCATAAGAAAAAAAAATCTGGTGGCATTTTGATATGACGGATCAGTGAGAATTTAACAATACAACAGGAATTCTTACAAGCTCTAAAAATGTTTTATCTAGCAAAATATTTTGGCTACTTTAATGCCCAGTTAAGTGTTTCCCCACTGTATTACTAGTGAAGGTTCTCTGGAGAAACAAAATCAATAGTAGGACGTGTGTGTGGCGGTGTGTGTGTGTGTGTGTGTATTTATATCACTATTGGTCTTAATATCGATACAGATGTACACACACCCATACACACCTATTAAGACCAACACTGATATACAAAGAGAGAGAGAGAGGGAGAGAGAGAGATTTATTTTAAGAAATTGGCTGATGTGGTTGCTGGGGCTGGGAAGTGTGAAATCGGGAGGGTAGGCTGGCAGTCTGGAGACCCAGGGAAGGGTTGATGTTGCAGCTTGAGTCCAAAGGGAGACCGAAGGCAGAATTCCCTCTTCCTTGGGATCCTTTTTACTCTTAAGGCCTTCAAATGACTGGGTAAGGCCAACCCACATTATGAAAGGTAATGTGCTTTACTCAGAGTCTATTGATTTAAATGTTATTTAAAAAATCCTTTCAAAGTGGCACTAGACTGGTGTTTGACCAGCCTAGATGTCCAAATATGTGAATATCCAAATATGTGGGTAGCATGGTCTAGACAAGTTGACATATCAAATTAACCATTATTCCCACTTATATGGGGAAGTAACTACAGTAATTTTAATTTTTTATTCCAATTTGGTTATAAACAAAAAGAGCAGGCCAACTGTTGAGCAGAGAGAATTTAAAGTAATCAATATAAGCACTATGGTATTTTGGAACTTAGTTTCTTTTCAGAAGAAGAGTTAATGCATGTTTATTATTATAAATTTTTAAATGTCAAAAAATAGAATAAATAAAACAAAAATTACTCTATCCTCATAATTCTGAGTTATACTTTTCAATTAGACTTTGTTTAGAATGGCTTCATAAATTGGGGAATTACAATTTTTAAAATAAATATTTTAAAATCAAGTTTACAAAGTGTATTAAGAAAACTTATTATGAAGCAAGTAAATACAAACTGCCTACAATATGTTATCGGTCATTGCTACTTTTTAATACAAACAAGGAAGTGAAGAGAATCAAACGACAGTGTTCATGTAAGAGGAGCTTTTTATGAGCTCATGATCCTTCCATGTGCAACTGCTAATCTTGCATTTAACACAAATAATGACATGTTTTGCCTTTCACACCAAAACTTTTGCACCCAACTCTATTACTCACAAACATTTTCTCCACAAACTTAAATAAGCTGGCAATGAATTTCTGCAGTGAAAACATTTTATCTTAATTATGAATCAAACCACAGCCTACATTTACTCTGGGGACACCATGTGTAGAAGATCAATAGTTATTAACTGAGAGTATACTAAGTCACAGCAAGTTAATCTATTCTACAATGTTATCCACATGGGAGAAGAGGAAGGGAAGAGCAGAAAAATGAATACGAATGCATGCTATGCACCATGTTCTAAGGCCTCTCTCATGTTAATACAACAATACTTCAAGATAGGTAATGCGTTTCCTTTTTCTAATAGAGTAGCAAACTAAAGCTTGGAGAGGTTAACATCTTTGTTCTGGGTCACACAGCTAATAAACTGGGAAGCCTTTCTTCTTCCCAGAGATTATCTTTGTCTTCAGTAGTGTCAAATAAAAGAAAACAGAAGTTTTCTGAGCCCCCGGCCTTGTAACTGGTAATCACTTTCCATTTTCTTAGGATCTTCCAAGCATGTTTGAGTTCCCATGTTTCAGCTTACCTAAAAATGCTCTGGTTTCCCAATTGATATAGTAAAGCCTGGATTGTTGTACATCCCCACACCCCTGGGACGTTGTCTTAGCAATAGTCCAGTGGCCAGCCTGTCTAGCCTACATACAGGATCTGGTTTCTTTCCCAAAGCGCAGTCTTTGTGAAGTTCACTGGAGTTTTTGAAACCAGCAGTAATGTCTGAGTTTGGCCCTGTTTCCAGTCTGAGCTTTTTGATCAGCTATGATGAAGTGTACCTGGATTTTTATAATTCCAGACAAGTTCCAACGTATCCCAAAAGTTGGGATCAAACTTTATAATGGGTTAGATGAAGAATACAATGGAAAAATATGAGCCTCAGATTTTTGTTTTGAGGTACTAGGTAAATGATGGTGCAATCTGGGACTGATAAGACAGAGAAGCACTTTATTGGGGAAGTTGCAAGGAAATGGGCTGTTTCGAACTTTAAGCACTTTCCTCATACCGCATACCCAAGCCCTCATCAATTCTGTCTTTTTCACCTTCAAAATATTCCCTTGTTCCAATATTTCTCACTAATCCATTACCTGCTCTGTACCAGTCCAGGTTAATTCAGGAATACAGAAACTATTTAAAACAGAGGAGATTTAATGCAGGGAATTAGTTACACAATGATGCAAAAAGTGAGAAGCCAGATGGGATGGCAAGGTTACCTAGAGATTAACCGCAGTGGGAATAACAGGAGCAAAAGCCACTGAGTCCCTACCAGAGATTCTGCTTGATTGGGACACACACACACACACACACACACACACACACACACACACCCTAGAGAGAGAGAGAGAGAAAGAAAGAAATTAACTTGCTTTTCCTTATTTTTGCTCTTGCGTCAACTAACAGTGTCTAAAGCCAGCCAGAAGCCGGGTGAAATGGACCCTGGAAAATGCAGAATGCAGGGACCAGCCAGCTAAGCAGAACAAAGGAAGGGAGAAGAATGGGTCTGAGAGCAAATAGGCCCAGCTGGCACAGAGCCTAATTCAAGCCACCATCATCTCTTGATAGGTTTATTGCAATGGTCTCCTAAGTCATCTCCCTGCTTTTACTCTAACCTCTCCTGCTGTTAGTGTAAGATTAGGCTATGGTAACAGAGACCCAACGATACAATGGCTTGCTGCTTAAATACATTGCTTTCTCTCTCACAAGTTGTTAGGATGATCGGAGCTCTGCTCTTCAGTGATTCAAAACCCCAAGACCAGGGCTGCTTCTGAGTCCTTGCTTCTCTTCTCCTTGGGTATTGTCATTATTTGCATGTCAACGCTAGGTAACTACTGTGTCTGAGTTGTGGCTTTGAGAACGGGAAAAGACATTCAGGGCAAGGAATTTATTTTTCATCCAGTGACTCAGAAATTTCACAAATCATTTTATTCACATTCCATTCCAGTTGGGCTTACACTTAGGCAAATACCCACACACAGCTGCAAGGAAGGCTGAGAAATGTAGCCTTTAGCTAAGCAGCTAATTGCACCTAAGAAGAAGGAGAGATTGAATTTGGAGGTTACAATCATATCCCCTATAATCTGTATTCCAGTTAGCATCCAGGATATT
>NW_016107816.1:324212-342018 GCF_001604975.1 Cebus imitator | reverse complement strand
TTCAGGTAATTCTCCTGCCTCAGCCTCCTGAGTAGCTGGGATTACAGGCACGCGCCACCATGCCCAGCTAATTTTTTGTATTTTTAGTAGAGACGGGGTTTCACCATATTGACCAGCATGGTCTCGATCTCTTGACCTCGTGATCCACCCGCCTCGGCCTCCCAAAGTGCTGGGATTACAGGCTTGAGCCACCGTGCCCGGCCAGGATATTCCTTTTAAAACAGGAGTCAGATAATGTTTCTCCTTTGCTCACAACTCTTCAAAGTCTTTCTGATATCTTTATACTTAAATCCACATTTCTCATTATGGAATACAAGACTTCCAATTCTGGCATCTCCCTGCTTCTTTGACCTCATCCCTACCACCAGCAGGATCCTTGATTTGTAGCATTTGTCAATTTCCGAAGTACGAATACTCCCACCAAGCCTGGTATCAGCTACCAAGGTAACATCACCGATTGCAAGGTTGGAAAGAGATGTACAGTTTCAGCTTTTGTGAGCTAGTAAAAGCTGCCTTCAGCACACTACGACCTACTGTTCTCCCAGTTACTCAAATTTCTCTAGCCACATTAGTTTCTTTCTTGTTCCTTTAAGATAGTACTCGTCAAAGCGTGGTTCCCCAGACCAGAAGGATCAGCATTATCTTGCTAGAAATGCAAATTCTTGGGCACCATTCCAGACCTACTGATTCAGATGCTTTGTGTGTAGAGCCAGCAATCTGTTTTAACAAGCCCTCCAGTTGATGCTGGTGTGAGCTCAAGTTGGAGAACCACTGCTCTAATATTTACTGAGCTTCCTCCCAACTTGGGGCCTTTATTCTTCTGCGTTGTCTTCTATCTGATATTCTCTTCCTCTAGAGCTTTCTGTTATCCAGGTCTCTGTGCAAATATCACTTCCTCTGAGTGGACTTCCCTTCTTCCAGTTCCACTCTAGTCCCCTTACTAGAATATAAGCTGACAGCAGAGAGTTTGTTCTGTCTTCTGCATGTGCAGTACCACAAACAGGGCGTGAAACATGCTAGGTGGAAGGAAATAATAGGTCAGATGAATTATTGTATAACCAGCATTAAAGTTAGCTTTATATTCTAATAAGTACCTTGAGAAATGACTAAAAAATAAATATAAAAATGAGAAAGGAATTATATTCATACTGTTAGAGACCATTTATCCTCCTTCTCTCACTTCTTAACCTGAAATTCAATGTAGTACTTCAGGTATAAGTTGTCTCCCCTTCCCTCCTTCCTTCTTCCCTTCTTCTCTCTTTCTCTCCCTCTCTTTTCTTTCTTTCTTTTTTTCAGAGTCTCTCTCTGTCGCCTAGGCTGGAGTGTAGTGTTGCAGTCTTGGCTCATTGCAAACTCCGCCTCCCACATTCAAGTGATTCTTGTCCCTCAGCCTCTTGAGTAGCTGGGATTACAGGCACCCTCCATCACACCCGGCTAATTTTTGTGTTTCTGGTAGAGATGGGGTTTCACCATGCTGGCCAGGCTGCTCTTGAACTCTGATGTGCCCCCCTCAGCCTCCCAAAGTGCTGGGATTGCAGGTGTGAGCCACTGCACCAGGCCCACGTCGTCTCTTTTTGGTAAAATCCTTATTGATATGGAATTCATACACCACACAATTCATCTATTTATAATGTTCAATTCAGTAGTTTTTAGTATATTCACAAAGTTATGCATTTATAACCCAATCAGTTTTAGAATATTTTCATCATTCCAAAAAGAAAGGACATACCTTTTAACAGTCAACTGCGCTTGCCCCATTTTTCTCCCCTATCCCAGCTTCTGGCAACTGCTACTTTCTGGCTTTATGGGATTGCCTCTTCTAGACATTTCATGTAAATGGAATCACAAAATATGTATTCTTCTGTGACTGGCTTCATTTACTTAGTATAATGTTTTCAAGGTTCATTCATGTTATAGCTTGTATCAGTATAGTGGGCCCATCATATCCGTGGTTCCACATGTATGAATTCAAACAACAGCAGATTGAAAATAGTTGAAAAAAAATAAAGACACCAAAAATAAAAAATGCAGTATAACTATTTACATAGCATTTACATTGTATTGTAAGTAATCTAGAGAAGATTTAAAGTATAAGGGAGAACATGTGTAGCTTATATGCAAATACTACATCATTTTATATAAAGAACTTAAGCATCCATGAATTTTGGTATCCTCAGAGGGTCCTGGAAACAGTCACTTGCAGATATCGAGGGACAATGGTACTTCATTTCTTTTTATTTCCAAATAATATTTGATTGTATGGCTCTATCATATTTTATTTATCCATTCATCAGTTGATGAGTATTTGGGTCTTTCCACATTTTGCTGTAATGAATAATGCTGCCATGTACATTCAAGTACAAGTGTTTGTGTAGACATGTGTTTTCATTTCTCTTGGTTATGTACACAGTACCCAGTGGTAGAATTGATGGGTTATATAGTAACTCTATGTTTCAACTTTGAGGAATAGCCAATTGTTTTTCAAAGAAGCTGCACCATTTTGCATCAACACATTGCCACAAGGGGTACATGAGAGTTGCAATGTACCTACACCCTTGCCAACACTTGCTATTATCTGCATTTTTTATTATCACCATCCGAGTAGCAATGAAGAGGTATCTCATTGTGGTTTTTAAAATGTTTATTTATCTTAATTTTTGAAAAATGTTTTATTTTTAATTTTTATAGGTACAAAGTATTTGTGGTTTTGATTTGCAATCCCCTGATGACTAATAACATCAAGTTCCTTTTTATGTTCTATTGGCCATTTGTATATCTTCTTTGTAGAAGTGTCTGTTCAAATCCTGAGTCCATTTTAAAGTTGAGTTATTTGTCTTTTTAGTATTGAGTTGTAATACTTCTTCATATGTTTTAGATAGAAGTCCCTTATCAGAAACATAATTTGCAAATTTTTCCCCTTCTATGGGTTGTCTTCTCACTTTCTGTATGGTGTGCTTTGAAGCGCAAAGTTTTAAATGTCCCCGAAGTCCACATTATTTCTATCTTTTTTTGCTTTTGTTTTTGGCATCATATCTAATAAACCATTTCTAAATTTCAGGTCATGCAGATACCTATGTTTTCTTCTACTTCTAAGAGTTTATAGTTTAGCTTTGATTTGTTGAGCTGGTCTTTGATTCCTTTAGATCTTGGATCAATTTTTAGTTAAATTTTGTATATGGCTTAAGGTAGGGGTCCAATTTTATTCTTTTACATGTAGATATCCAATTGTCCCAACACCATTTTTTTAAAAACACTATTCTTTCTCCATTGAATTGTCTTGGCACACTTGGTAAAAATCAGTTGACTGTAAATGTGAGGGTTTATTTTCAGATTGTCAATTCTATTTAATTGATCTGTATGTCTATTCTTCTGACAGGGCTCTGGTCCTTTTAATCAATGTCAATTTCTTCATATCTTAGGACCCATTTCACTGCACAAACTTATGTTTTATCCCAAAGCAATTTTATCTGCATATTTTCATTCCACAAATGCAGTGAGTTTTCACAAATGCAGTTTGTACATTTAACAAAATGTACTCAGTTTTACCACCTGAGAGGAAAGAAGGACTGTAAATCATAAAAGGCAATGTCTCCTACTTCAAATGAGTGGAAACTCTTCTGAATACCAGAAGAAGGAATTGGATGATTCCAACCAGAAGAACAGTAATATTAAAATTGTGATTGCCTCATCTGGATCCCAGATGTGGTAGCTATCTCCTTCTAATAGAGAGAAAGAGAGAGAGAGAGAAGGAGAGGAAGTCATAAGCACAGTGTATCTAAAATAAAATATCTGGAGACACATATTACTTGGCAATGTTAGTGAAGAGCTTTTATATGTTGATGAAAATTTAGCTGATTAGTTCTCCTGCCTTTCTGACAGAATAAATTATTCTTCCTGGGAAATTGTGGTGCCATATTTCACCAATACTTCTCCACTGATTCCCACCCCAATACTCATATGTCTGAGGTCCTAGAGTTGCTTCCATGTGAACATTTTATGTTGATGAACACAATTGCTTTATCTTTTGTTCAGAAAAACAAAAAATTAATTCTACCCCCAGTAAAAATGGAAATACCTAAAAAGTCTCATCAGATGAAGCCTTGGACACTATCCTAAAGTAATCATATCTCAACAAAATCAAACATATAAGATATGCTGTGATCTCTCCAAGAGAACTTCAACCCATAACACTCTAGAATTTAAAAGAAGCTTGCCTCATTTTGGGGAGGACCATTTTTAAGGAGTTTCAATTCAATAGTACATAGGACACATTTTTTCCCAAGTACATTTTCAGTTTTCAAAACCATGTGTTATTTACAGAAAATAGAATTCATGTGTTTTTGATTCATTTACACTTAACTCATTAAAAAATTCCTGTTAAACCACTTGGTATTCAAGGACTTTTCAGTTTTCTAAATAAGTTTCCAAAAGCCTTCTTAAAGATAGGAAATGGTGTTAAATAAATATGTACATGAGTTTCCAAACCATGTTCATAATTTTTCTTTGGAATTTTTTGCCTTTAATTAGTAAAATGTGCTTTTCTCCTAGCCAGAAAGAGATTAATGTGTGAAAATTTATTATTTGTCAATGCAGGAAAGCCTAAATTTACAAATAAGAAGTTTTAAATATCACCAATCAACAAATAATTTGATTCACATATATACTACAAAATAAATGTCAGATAAACATCATAGATTTAGGAGGAAGAAAGGGGATTAACAATTATTGAACACTTCTTGGGTGCTATGTACTTAGCACCATATGCATGTAGAATTTAATTAATGGGAGATGGGTATTTTCATCACACTTAAACAGACGAGAAAATCGAGGCTCAGACAAGCTGAATAATCTTCTCAAAGCTACATGGCTAATGAGACAGGGCCAGAATTCAAAGGTCTGTATGATTCTTCAGTCCATGTTACTTCATCTACACATTTTACATCCCACTGGATTTGAAATGAAGAGATCTGTTTTTAAATTACTGCACTTTTACCTAATACAAATGCGAATAAGCCTTAGCTTCCTTGACTATAGATTGGGACAGTAATGCCCACTTTATAAAGCTGCTGTTAGAGGAAATAAAATAATGCATGTATAAATACGCCTAGATTGAAATGAGTTGGTTCTCTTACCAAGAGAGAACCTGTTCTCTACAGCCTTGTCCCTTGTCATAACCTGTGTTTTATGAAACTTCTATACATTTTTATACAGCACAGGTTAACACTTATAAATTATAGATTTCATGTCTATTCCACCTTATGAAATTTTCAGATTCTCCTAGGCCATAGAATATAATTAAAAGTTCGTACTGATTTTATTCTAAATTTACATATTCAACTTCATCTTCTTTTATTTCCACAATAAAACTTTAACTTTAATCAGAATAATTTCCTCCCACACCCCAAACCCAACATACACACTACACTATTTAGAAAATTGTGGTAAAATACACATAATGAAATTTACCATTTTAACTATTTTTAAGTTTGTAGTTCAGTGGAATAACTTAATAGTACATTCCCATTGTTGTGCAACCATCACCATTATCTCACACTATGCTCTTCCAAGTAGCATTTCACCATATCCCATATTGAAACTCTCTATTTCTATTTATCAACCCTTAGTCTTCATCTAAGATCTGACTCAAACCCCCTCATCCACAGAATCTTCCTTTAGTGTGTTTGTCTGACTTGTATCAAATGTTGAAAGGGAGTTTCACATAGTGGTTAAGTTTATAAACTCTGGGTTAGATTGTTCAAGTTCTGTCTGTATTACTCCATAACTATATGGCCTTGGGCAAGGAAGTCAACCTCTCAGTGTCCTAGGTATTTACCCAAATGATTTAAAAACTTGTGTCCACACCAAAACTTGCACATGAATGTTTATATCTGCTTTCTTCATAATTGCAAAAAACTGGAAGCAACCAAGATGTCCTTCAGTAGATGAGTAAGTAAACTGTGGTATATCCATGCAATGAAATATTCAGTAATAAGAAATGAGCTATCAAGTCATGAAAAGACATGAAGGAACCCCAAACACATGTGGCTAAGACTGGACAAGCCAGTCTGAAAAGGCTACATATTGTATAATTCCAACTATAAGACATTTTGTAAGAAAGCAAAACCATCAAGACAATAAAACGATCAGTGGTTTCTCGGGGTTTGGAGTGATTGGTGGGGGTAAGTAAGGGGAGGAGGGATGAATAGGTGGAGCTAGGGGAATTTTAGAGCAGTGAAACTATTCTTTATGATACTATAATGATAGTTAATGACATTGTGCTTTTGTCAAAACCCCTGTTAATTGTACCCTAATGTAAACTATGGACAATTGCAACAAATGTACTGCACTAATGCAATATGTTAACAATAGGGAAAACTGAGGTGGGGAAGGTGAGGGGGTGTATGAGAACTCTCTGTAATTTCTGCTCAATTTTTCTGTAAGCCTAAAACTGCTCTAAAAATTAAAATATATTAATTTAAAAAGCAAACTGAAAAATTAACAGTCAATAACTAAAAGATATCTGGAAAATCTTCAAATATTGGAAAATATATATCATACTTCTAAGTAATCTATGGTCAAAGAAAAAAACTAAAGGATTTTAAACTGAATGAAAGTATTTTTAACTGAACAAAAATAAAAACGCAACAAATTAAAATTTATGAGATGCAGCTAAAGCTGTACTTACAAATTTATAGCACTCAATGTTTGTGTTAGAAAATAAGAAAGTCCTCAGGTTTTCTACCTTAAGAAACTAGGGAAAGAAGAAAAAACAAAAACCCCAAATAAACAGAAGAAAGAAAATATTACAGACCAGAGCAGGAATCAATGTAAAAGAAAACAGAAAAATTAGAGAAAATCAGTGAAAACTTAGATCTTTGAGAAGGCCAAATAAATAAATAAATAAATAAATAAATCTTATCTGGAAAAATAATGAGAATACACTAACAACAATATCTGAAATGAGAGTAGTAACGTAAACACAGGTTATGTTTCAGATGCTAAAAGGATAAAAAGAGAATATTACGAACAACTTTATGCCAATAAATCTGACAACTTAGATGAAATGGACAGATTCCTTGAAAGACACAAACTACCAAAGCTTATCCAAGAAGAGATAGATAACATAAATATCTACATATCTATTAAAAGATTGAATTTGTATTTAAAAATGTACCCACACGAAAAAAATCCAGGCCCAGATGCCTTCACTGCTGAATTCTACCAAACATTTGGGGAAGAAAATAATACTAATTCCACATAAACACTTCTAAAAAATTAAAGAGGAGGGAATACTTCCAACTCATTCTGTGAGGCTAGAATTACCCTGATCAGTGGTAAAAACCACAGACCAATCCCTCTCATAAAGTTTGATGTAAACATATTTTTAAAAATGTAACAAATTGAATCCAACAATATATAAAAAGAACCAAAAAAGGTCTATCCCGGGAATACCAGGCTGACTTAACATTTGAAAGTCAGTCAATGTAATTCACTCTTTTGACAGACTAAAAAAGAAAAAAAAATGATAATCTCAGTAGTTGCAATAAAAGCATTTGACAAAATCTAGCATCCACTCATGATAAAAACTCTCAGCAAATGAGAAAGAGAAGGAAATCTACTCACGCTGATAAAGAACATGAACAAAAAAAAACCCTATTGATAAAAAACTGAATGTTTTGTTTCTACCTTCTGAGATCAGAAGCCATAGAAAAATGTACGCCGTAAGGATTTCTATTCAACATTAGTACAATAATGTAAGAAAATAAAAGAAAGGCATCCAGATTGGGAAGGGAAAACTAAAACTGTATTTGCTAACCATGTGATCATGTATATTGACTGTCCCATGGACTCTGCAAAAAAGCTGGTAGAGCTAGTAAGTGACTTTAGCAAGATTACAGATTACAAGGTAAATTTTTTTAAAAATGCAATTTTATGCCGGGCGCGGTGGCTCACGCCTGTAATCCCAGCACTTTGGGAGGCCGAGGCGGGTGGATCACGAGGTCAAGAGATCCAGACCATCCTGGTCAACATGGTGAAACCCCGTCTCTCCTAAAAAAAATACAAAAAATCAGCTGGGCATGGTGGCACGTGCCTGTAATCCCAGCTACTCAGGAGGCTGAGGCAGGAGAATTGCCTGAACCCAGGAGGCGGAGGTTGCGGTGAGCCGAGATCGCGCCATTGCACTCCAGCCTGGGTAACAAGAGGGAAACTCCGTCTCAAAAAAAAAAAAAAAAAAAAAAAAAAATGCAATTTTATTTCTACATACTACAACAAACAATTGAAATCAAAATTTAAGAAATTACTATTTACAGTGGCATCAAAAACATAAAATACATAGAAAAAAATCTGACAATCCATGGGTAAGACCTGTCCACTAAAAAGACTAAAACATTGCTACTAGAAATTAATGACCCAAATAAAGAAAATAATTTTCCACATTTCCCAGTTCTCCCCAAACTGATCTATAGATTCCACGTAATCCCGTTCAAAATCCCAGCAGCCTTTTAACTGAATAAATTAACAGTCTGATTTTATCATTCATATGAAAATGCACAGGACCTAGAAGAGCTAAAACAACTTTGCAAAAAGGAAAAAAACTGGAAGGCCAACACTACCTGATTTCAAAACTTTTAAGAAAGCTATCTTAAGAGAGTATGATATTGGTTAAAATATAGACAAATAGATCACACTGAGAACCCACAAATGTTGAGACCTATGCATACATGATCAATTGATTTTTGAAAAAGATGAAAAGTCTTTGCAAAGGAGAAAGATTATCAGCAAATTATTCTGGAGTAATTGGATATCTGTATTCAATAAGTATGTAAACAAATAAATATCCTCAATGCATATCTTGTACCATATACCAATATATTAAAAAATTCATTCAAAATAGATCATAGACCTATGTCTAAAACCTAAAACTATAATACTTCTATAAGAAAACAGGAGAAATCTTTGTGATTTTAGCTTAGGTAAAGACACATCACCCAAAGCGTTAAGTCATTAAAAATGTGATGAATTATATCACAAAATTAAAGACTTTTGCTCTTTGAAAGACACCATTGTGAGAAAGACAAGCCACAGACAAGAAAAAATAATTTCAAACCATATATTAGATAAAGGACTTGTGTTCATAATATATAAAGTTTTCTAAAAATCTAAATATATTTAAATATCCAATAAAAATGGGTAAAACGTTTGAACATACACTTTACCAAAGATGATATATGGATGACAAATAAATACATGAAAAAATGCTCAGTATCATTAGTCATTAGGAACATGCAAAATTTTAAGCCACAAACACATTTATTAGAATGTCTAAAATTAAAAAGATTGACTATACTAAGTATTGGTCAGGATGCAGCAGTTTCTTGAAAAGTTAAACACAACACTTGCCATGTGGGCCAGTACTGGAGTGAGATGAGTAAGGAGACTGTCTCCTGTAAATTGCATCCTAGGTGTTTCTCTGGTTTCACCCTAGTCCTGGAACTGCATGTAAGTTAGCCAATCTGTTCCTTTTCTTGAACTATTATATTTGCCAAGAGTTTCACAAGTTTGTTTAAAATAGAAAAGTTAGGCTGGGCGAGGTGGCTCACACCTGTAATCCCAGCACTTTGGGAGGCCAAGGTGGGTGTATCACAAGGCCAGAAGTTCAAGACCAGCCTCGCCAGGATGGTGAAACTTGGTCTCTACTAAAAATACAAAAATTAGCCAGGCACGGTGGCAGGTGCCTGTAATCCCAACTACCCAGGAGGCTGAGAAAGGAGAATTGCTTGAATCTGGACAGCAGAGTTGCAGTGAGCTAAGATTGTGACATTACACTCCAGCCTGGGTGATAGAGTGAGACTCCATGTCAAAAAAATATATATAATAATAATAGTAAATAAATAAAAATAAAATGGAAAAGTTGAGGTCTGAATTTCCCAGTGCGCTCTTAGCATTTCTCCAGAGCCAATAAAAATTACAGAACATTCTTTCAATTGCTATTTTACTAAGGTTGCTTCCCAATCCCCTTAGGGATGGATGTTGAAATTTATCAAATTTTGGCATCTACTAATATGATCATATGACTTTCTCCTTTAAACTTTTAAGTCACTGAATTAACTTAAACTTTATTTAAAACATTTTAAATTAGGAAACATTTCAAACATGCTGAAAAATACAAACAATAATGACACATATGTACCACTACCCATATTTATAGACATTAGCATTTTGCCATATTTGTTTCAGCTCTCTTTCTCTCTTTTCTCTTTTTTTTTTTTTTCAAATGGAGCCTCACTCTGTCACCCAGGCTGGAGTGCAGCGGGATGATCACTGTTTACTTCAGCCTCCGTCTCCCAGGCTTAAGCAATCCTCCTACCTCAGCCTCACGAGTAGCTGGTACTAAGGCACCTGCCACTATGCCCAGCTAGTTTTTTGTGTTTTTGGTAAAGATGGAGCTTTGCCATGTTGCCCAGGCTGATTTTGAACTCCTGAGCTCAAGTGATCCACCTGCCTGGGCCTCCCAAAATGCTGGGATTACAGGCCTGAACCGCTGCACCCAGCCCCACTCTCTCTTTAGATAAACAAAATGAATACAGTAAAGTTCTCCATGTCCTCCCTTTCATCCTTTCACTTCTGTTAAACTAGCCTTCTACTGAAGTTGGTATGTTCATTATGAATATTTTAATATATGTGATTTTATTTTATATTAAAAATTTTATGTAAATGGTATCATACTGAATGTATCATTTTGCAACTTGGATTCATTTTTATTTTAGTTTATGTTTTTTATTTATTGTGCTTTTAGTTTGTGTTTCTTTTTTGCCTTCTATGGTCAATTATTCTTCATTCCTTTTTATATCCCCTCTTCATTTTAAAGTTACATATTTTACTTCTATTCTGAATCCTCCTGCTGAAAAACCTAAAAATGTTGAAAAAGTATTAATTTTTTTTCTCAGAAGCATTGTAGAACTGTCAAGGTAGTAAGGAATTACAGGCTAAAATCTGAGAAAATACTGGAGTCTGGGGAGATAAGCTGAGCACAAATACACTGAAGCTGCCTTTGCTCTGAGGGAATTTGTTGATCTGGACAGATTTGAACCTTGGCTTTAGCAGATGTATACGTGGAGAGATCTTGAAGTTGACACCCAGGGCCCATCCAAGGAGGGGATCCTACCAGATGACCCCTCCCTAACTGAGCTATCACCCAAAGGGGTGTCACCCAAAGAGTAAAAGAAAACCTGAAATATACTGCTATGGTTTCAACTCATGTTGAAACTTAATCTCCAAGGAAACACTTTTAAAAATTGGGTCTTTAAGAGACAGAGGCCTCATGACTGGATTAGTCTATTCATGGATTAATGAGTTGATAGGTTAATAGATTAATGAGTTATCTTGGGAATGGGTTAGTTATCACCAGAGTAGATCCGTTAAAAAAAAAGCCAGTATGGCCACATATTATAAGCCCCTTTACCATGTGATGCCCTATACTGCCTGAGGACTCTACAGAGGGTCTCACAACCAGCAAAAAGGCCCTCACCAGATGCAGACTTTCAATCTTGGACTTCCCAGCCTCCAAAACTGTAAGAAATACATTTCTGTCCTTCATAAATTACTCAGATATTTAGTTACACTACCCTCCCATGCTCCAGAAGTAGAAGGGAATATTGCCTTAACACTGAGAAGAACAGATGTAATAAAAAAAAAAAAAAAGGAGAGAACTCCTCCCTGAAAAGTTGCAGCCCCTGCCAAGAATTACAGAGCTGGGTTTGGATAGTAAGGGAACATGAAACCATGAAGTTGGATAATGTGGTTCTGACTGGTAGAAGAAAATCCTCACTCAAAGAAAGTAACCTTCATCCTAGGCCTCAAAGAATTCCAATTCCTTTACATATTTTAGGGACAATAATCAGTACACAGTAAAACACACATGTGCACATGTGCATACATACACACAAACAGAAAAGATCTCATGAGAAAAAATATGAAATTTAGCAGACATATGAATTATCAGATTTAAAACATCAAAATATTCTAAAATGTTATATTTGAAAAGAACCCATGTTATTGTATAGAAATAAATATAAAAAATGAAAAAATTAAAAATCAGTGGACAGGCTGGACCTGGTGGTGTGTGCCTGTAATCTCAGCTACTTGGGAGGCTGAGGAGGGAGGACTCCCTGGAGCTTGAGTCCAGTCTTGGCAACATAGTGAGACCCTGTTTCTTAAAAAAAAAATCAGTGGATAAATAGTAAATTAGAAGACATATATATTAAGAAATTATGAATAATGCAGCATAAATGGACAAAAAAGGAAATAGAAAAGTTAGGAGACATGGAGGAGACTGGGGGAATCTAACATTTTAAATCAGAGTTATCAAAGGAGAGGAAGGAGAGAAAGGAGCAGAGGAAACACTTTTAGAAGTAATGACTAGGGATGTTCCAGAACTAATGAAGAAACTCATTTCAGATGACTTGCCATCTCACTATAGCTCTCAAATGTTTGCAAAACAGGCTATTCCATTTTAAAAACATTACTCCACTCATGACCTACAAATGAGAAGCTTCATTTATGTGTTGCTATTTAATATGTCATTTAAATTTCCACTTTCATATCTGATAAATTGTAACTCTAGCCATCTTGGGCCAATATTAACTTCAAAAAGCAGGCAAGTTTCAGGTGGGCCATTCTATAATAAGAAATTAACATCTTGTTGCTCTATGGATATTTTAGTATACAAATTTTTTTGTAGAAGGGTGGCATTTCACATTTTCCATACTAAATTTACTGCTGCCATGTTTTATGGTGTGGAACTCTGAAACATCAGTAACTCATTTGTCTGTAATTCAGAGGGGACACAAATTACTTTCTGAAGACTATCTCATCCTTATTCTTAGTACTTTATTTCTTTGGCACAACTCCAAGTACCAGGTGGAGTGACTTTCTACTATGAAGCTTTTTGCATGTTTTAATATTCGTCAGAAAATGTCATGCTACCCCCCAGCTCTGTTGATTATTGAAACATAAAGCTCTGTACTTTGTGACAGTGAATAGATGTTTTCTAGGTATTTCTCAGGAGAGTTAATCTTAAAGTCAGAGCTGTTCACTATATGTTAAAAGCTCAGTTGAAAGAAATACTAAGGAGGACTGTTGGCAGGATTTGCAATTCATTCATTTCTCTGGATACATGAAAATTTACCTCTGGATTAAGACATACCATACATAGAATCTTGCCTATGAAGACCCAATAGAGAAATTATTTTCTGGTTTTAATTCAAGCATAGTTTTGCTTTCTTAAGAAATTGATTTGCTTTCTGCATTGTAGACAACATATCTGTCTATTTTTGGTCCAGTGCCCTACTACTGCTTTGGGGCTTAAACTTAGGGAGACAGGATATATGCATAGCTTTCAATTCCGTTTTTTGATGTGGTCGCTTTGATGTAGTTATAGACTCATCAAAATGGCCATGGTTATGACCAAATATAAATTCATTTTTATTTTTTATATCTCACCCCTTATACTCACGTCATTCCTGAGCCTCAACACATTTTTGATCTTCACCCCAGCTGAGGATGTCAGTAATTGCAGGAGGCTCAGGAATGGACTGAAAACAGTCATTTGACACATTATGTCAAAATAAGAACAAAAAATGTGTAAGAATTTCTATTTTAGTCTGTACCAAAATGTGTCCCAGTCAAAATGATTGCATCAAAAATTTAAATACTTGGGAGACTATTAATATAACAAATGCCGGATTCATTTAACAAAATTTTATTATGTCTCAGCTATGGGTTAGGTATTTGGTACATGAGAGTGATAATGAAATACTACAAGATAAGCCCAAATTGATAGCAAAGAAATTAACCTAATATTTGAGAGGGAAACTAGTAGAATCTGTACATAGTAGAAGTAAGCAACTACTCATAAAGAAGCTGAAGGGTCTGTCTGTAAATCAATAACTAAGGAATTCTGGAAGGAAAGTTAAAATGAAATTCATTGAGCATATTTATTATGAGCTGGTCCTGTGTTTTTAACCTCATTGAAGAGTGCCCAAAACTTCAAACAAGATAAAAAGAGAACAATCTCAAGAAAAGGTGATTGTATTGCTATGCTATAATTAAATCCAGCTCAATCTAATCAATTTTACCATACTTTGGCAGAGGAAGAAATATTTTAATAAAGACATACTGCTCTGCACAGCTTCTACAGTGGTGCAATAGGCCAAAAAAAAAAAAAAAATCCAAAGAATGCTTGCCATTTATTCCTTCATTTGTTTATGCATTTGTAAAACACTCATGGAGGCCTGGTGTAGGTTTTGTGAAATGTAAGTTTACTGAAAATGTAAAGACTAATAAGTCACAGTCTCCACTCTCATCAAACTTACAATCTAGTAGAGAGCAACAGACCAGTAAACCAATAATTATAATATAGGCTGACTATGGCTATAAATATTAATAATAATTACTTACTGTATTTAGTCAGCTATGGACATAATACTGCATAAGAATGCAGTGATTTGAAATTGCAGTTGTATTCTCTAGGTCATAGTCTGTGGGCTAAATAGGTAAGACTCCAGCCCCTGGGTTTTGGGCTCTAGGATACAGGTTGGGTTTAGGTCAGCTCCATATATTCCTCGTCTTTGGACCAGCAGCTGCCTGGGATATGTTGGCTGTTCCATGTGTCTCACTCAGGGACTAGGTTAAATAATCAGCAGCAATCTGGGACATGCTGTTCTCATCACTGAAATATGAGGGCAAGCTCAAGCACACATCATATGTCAAGCCTCTGAATTACAAATGCTGACATCCTATTGGCCAAAAACCAAAACATGTGACCAAGACTAATGTAAATAGGGCAGGAAGGAAACTATACTTGGAGTCTACAGGAGCAAATATTTGCTGAACAATAATCCAAACTCACACATACACAGTGCAATTGGAAAGAGTAGAGAGGGATTATGTAAGTCCAAGTTCTTGGTTATAACCAGTAGAGACAGACTCTGGCATATTTAAGCAGAAAAATAATTTATTAAGGAGCCATTGGTTAGTACATAAAGTCTCTTGAAAGGCTTAAAAACCAGTCCCAGAGACTATGCAACCAGGTACAACTTCCAAAATCACACAGAACTAGGCTGGAGAGGACACCACTGTTATTGCCAGTAGCACAGACACTCCCACTTTAACTGCCCACACCTCCAGGACAACACTGTTGCTTGGAACTACTAGCACTATTGCCTCTAAAAATTGATTTTAGCTGCCTTCTCTGCTGCTATACATTGTCACAGTTCTGAAAAAATGCTCTTTTTCATGCCATCATCTTCTAATTCAAAATCTGGGACATACATATTTGATTGGCAGATCCTGGATCACATGCACATGCCCTAATTCAAGGGATGTGGGAAAGCAAGTGTTTGGCATTCTCAGTTTTTAAACAGGTGGAAACTTCCCTCTCACAATGGCAACATCTCAAACATAGGTAGGGGACTCAGATGCTGTGTGGCAAAAAATAAGAATGAGAAATTTCCATTACAAGCACACAGATGAAGGCAGAGGTATCAGGAGAGGCTTCCCAGAGTAGATAAGGCTCAAGTTGAATCTTAAAGAATAAACAGGAGTTAGAGAGTTGAAAAAGGGTAAACATGGCCTTTGAAGTAGAAAGAGTCCTGGGAAAATAGCACATTTGCGGATGTGCCTTAGTTTAGCATAGCTTAAAGTACAACATATGGGGATGGATGTGTATGGAGTGCTCATGGAAAAGCATCATGAGATTAGTTGGTGAAAGAAATAGGAGATACATCGTGAAAGCCTCATACTTTTTTTGCTTTTTGTTTCTGAGACAGAGTTTTTCCTCTGTTGCCTGGGCTGGAGTACAATGGTGCAATCTCGGCTCACCGAAACCTCTGCCTCCTGGATTCAAGTGATTCACCTGCCTCAGCCTCCCAAGTAGCTGGGATTACAGGCACCTGCCACCATGCCCAGCTAATTTTTGTCTCTTCAGTAGCAATGAGATTTCACCATGTTGGCCAGGTTGGTCTTGAACTCTTGACCTCAGGTGATCCACCTGCCTCAGCCTCCTGAAGTGTTAGGATTACAGATGTGAGCCACAATGCCTGGCCAAGCCTTGTATGTTATGTACTATTAATTGGTCAGGTTATAACATAGGAGAAAGACAAAATAGGTATTTCATGTAGAAAGGTATTTAATTCAAGGAAATGTAACATTGGTAGAGGGGCTTTACAGAATCAAGGCAGCTGCTATAATTTCGTAGCTGAGATCTAAGGTTCAGGAAGCTGTTGCTGCTGTTGCCATTGAGGCTGCATCAGTTACCTCTCATATCCATGAAGGTGGTGAGTAGATATCAGGATTCCAAGTTTAACTACTATAATTGCCTCTTTACACCAGCATCTTCAGAACTTTGCTTGCCAGTAGCAACAACAACAGAATATTGCTTCTACCTCATTTTTATCATCCTGATCTGGTGGTAGCACATCAAATTGGCAGAATCTACTACATCTGGAGATCTGGTGGCAGTAGTGTATGGGGAATATAGGTGGTTTTTTTGTTTATTATATTTTTTTAGCTTTCCATCATCTCTGATTAGAAGGAGAGTGGAAGGAGATTAAAGGAGCCAATCCATAGTGTCTAACACAACATATATGTTGTGTTATGTGAGTATGAGGTTTATCTCAAGGACTATGAAAACAATTAATATATATTTAAAGCATGAATATTACACAATTAGATTTGCTTTCTGAAAAGTTGTTTCTGTGACACTGGAAGGAATTAATTGCAAGAGTGCAATAAAAGATTTTTGTAGTAACTCAAGCGAGATAGGGTAGAGTAACTGGTAATTGAGAGTAGGGTAGGGGTAGGGGGAATACAAAAAAGGTAGAATCTTCAGAACATGGTACAGGTTCAATTGGTTATAGTGGGTACTAAAGAAAGAGCAGATGAAGTTTACTCTCAGTTTTCAGAGTTGGATAGTTGAAGGAGTGGTGATATGACTCATCAAAATGGAATAGAGAAAGAAAAAGAGAAACATAATTAGTGCTAGAAATGTTCAGCTTTTAGGTTCTGTGAGATAGTTAAAAGGAGTTTTCAAGTTTGTAATAAGGAATATGGCTCTGATGCTTTGGAGAGGGATATAGTTTGAAGATATAAATTCAGCAATCATGAGCATATAGATAAAAGTCAGTATCATAGGAAAATTCAATGACAATGTATTTTGACAACTAACACTAGCTACTAAAACAAATTGCCAAATATTCATAGTGGCTTAAGATATTAAGCTTTATTTTCTGTGCACCTCATAGTTAGTGTAATTCTCTGATTTTGGTAGGGGAGATATTTCTATTCTATGAACCATTCAGAAACCCCAGGTTACTTCTCTGCAGTAGCTCTCATGTCTTCTAGAGCTCAAAATACTGTGGTGGATCCTCTGCATCTGACTGACCCAGAAACAAAAAAGCTTGGGAGAATGTGAAGAGTTTTTAGGGGTCAGGCTAGAAGTTAGAATGGAGCTTCTCCAGCTGGTCGTGGTGGATCACGTCTGTAATCCTAACACTTTGGAAGGCCGAAGTGGGTGGATCACCAGAAGTCGGGAGCCTGAGACCAGCCCAGGCAAAATGGTGAAACCCTGTCTCCACTAAAAATACAAAAATTAGCCAGGTGTGGTGGCGCGTACCTTTAATCCCAACCACCCGGGAGGCTGAGGCAGGAGAATTGCTTGAACCTGGGAGTTGGAGGTTGCATTGAGCCAAGATTGCGCCATTGCACATTCCAGCCTGGGAAACAAGAGTGAAACTCTGTCTCAAAA
>NW_016107816.1:314082-324164 GCF_001604975.1 Cebus imitator | reverse complement strand
TTCTCAAACTATCTGTAGGAAAGGACCCATTAAAAAATTTCCAATCCATTGCAGACCATTACTTTTGTTAAAGAGAATAAAAATGTTGTGAGCATAGAGGGAGCATATCTTAAAATAATAAAAGCCATATATGAAAACCCACAGCCAACATTATAGTGAACAAGGAAAAAGTTCAAAGTATTCCTCTTAAGAACTAGAACACACAAGGATGCCCACTTTCACCATCCCTTCAACATAGTACTGCAATCCTAGCTAGTGCAATCAGGCAAGAGAAAGAAATGAAAGGCATCTGAACTGGAAAAGAGAAAGTCAACTTCTGCTTGCTGATAATACGATTTTATATCTAGAAACTCCTAAAGACTCCTCCAAAAGACTGCTGGATTTGGTAAAAGAGTTCAGTAAAGTTTCAAGACACAAAATCAGCATACAAAAATCAGTAGCATTTCTATACACCAATAACAATCAAGCTGAGAACCGAATCAAGAACTCGATCCCATTTACAATAGCTGCAATAATAAAATAAAATACCAAGGAATACATTTAACCAAGGAGGTGACATATCTCTACAAGAAGAATTAAAAAACACTGATGAAGGAAATTGTATATGACACATAGAAAAACAGCCCATGGATTGGAAGAAGCAGTATCACTGAGATGACCATACTGCCTAAAGCAATTTATTAATTCAATGCTATTCCTATTAAATTACCAATGTCATTTTTCACAGAATTAGAAAAAACAATCTTAAAATTCTTATGGAATCAATGCCAGGCATGGTGGCTCATGCCTATAACCCCAACAGTTTGGGAGGTTGAGGTGCAGACTGCTTGATCTCAGGAGTTTGAGAACAGCCTGAGCAACATAGCGAGACGCCACCTCTGCAAAGAATTTAAGAAAACTTAGCTGGGTGTGATGGAGTGTGTCTGTAGTTCAGCTACTTGGGAGGCTGAGCTGGGAGGATCAGTTGACTCCTGGAGGTTGAGGCTGCAGTGAGCTGTGATTGTGCCACTGCACTCCAGCCTGGGTGACAGAGCTAGACTGTCTCAAGAAAAACTTACGGAATTTAAAAAAAGAGCCCGAATAGCCAAGGCAATCCCAAGCCAAAAGAGCATGGCTGGAGGCATCACATTATCTGATGTCAAATTATACTATGAGGTTATAGTAACTAAAACAGCATGGTTTTGCTATAAAAACAGACACACAGATCAGTGGAACAGTATATAGAACCCAGAATCAAAGCCACATACCTACCGCCAATTGATCTTAGACAAAGTAAACAAAAATACACACTACAGAGGGGACACCCTATTCAATATATGGTGCTGTGAGCCTATTACAGGATTGAATTGTGACTGCTGGAGTGATGAAAAGTTGCTGGATTCATGATGACAGGAAGATAAAGGAAAAACGTACAAACAGGCAGAAGCAAAGCCTTCTCCCTCCTCCAGTCTGGCAGTTTCTCTTTAGTCCCCCCTGTTGGCAGAGCCTAACAGCAACTGGCAAAGCACAAAGTTGTTTTGTAGAGTCCTAGTTCTCAGTATCATAAAGCAAGAAGGGTGGTTGTGGAGCTGGAATAAATAGTGGTTTAACTCGCCCACAAAGCCAAGGATACAGCTGTAGGTAAAACCCTACAGGCAGTAGTTTCAGCTTGATCCTACAGGGGAATTCTGGAATGTAAGTTATGTGTCTAGTTGTTCCTACCTAAGACAGGGGGAACTAAAGCATTCATACTATTGCATTTATCAGTCATTGGTTAAGAACCGCCCTTGAGGGAATCTAATGTCTCAGGGACTTCCAGTCCTTGTGAAAGCAAGCAAAGTAGTTCCAAAACCCCAAGAACAGTACTGTGAAAAAGAGTTGCAGATCCCAGCTATTGAAAAGGAAGCACAGTGAAACTTGAGGCAATGGAAAACTAAAAAAGGTGTTTAAATATCAAAGGGTATATGTTTGAAGCATCAACAGTATTTACTCTGGAGACACACTTGTAAAAGCCGCCTTATTTCTCTGCTTGTTTGACTACATTTGTCTCTTTTTCAATTTAATGGCTGTTACTTTGAGGCTGTCTGAAATAATAGGTGCTATCTGAAACGTGTAATCTGATCTTTTCCTAAGGGCAAGCCACTTTGTTCAAATTCCATTGGAGCTTCCTTGCTCAGTCTTTTAAAATCACATGTCTGTTTGGAATGCAGAAGAAGTAGTGTTTTCCAACCCTGCAAAGTCCCCCAGTGGTGGACTCTCTCTGTTCCCTTTAATTTCTGTTTGTAATGTTGGGGTTCAAAGGACGATACCTCAAAGTATGGTGCTTTGGGACATCCTGAACACTTCTGAATTAAAGAAAACTGGAAAGGCTTACAAGCTGCCTCAGAACAAGGGACTTTCTAACCTTCTCCTGTCCCTCCAACCCCCAAACACAGGCAAGGGCTCTCCCTGGAAGTTCCCTTATCTTAAGGAAGAAAACATTTTTCAAAAGAAATGCAGTTGTTCTAAAATCCCTCTAGGAAACTCATCAAATAATCAGGGAATATTAACCATAAGGAGAAGAGAAAAGACTAAAAGTCATTATCATGCCCAGACAGACTTTCCTCTATTCTTCTCAGGGCAATTAAGATTACCTGGCACACTTTATCTGCATAATAAGACCACCTTTGTTCAGTGAAGTTCTGCCCTTCACCTTCCTTCAACTTGTTGCCACCTCCCCTAGAGCTCAGAGGAACTTTGTTCCAGACCACTGTCTGTTCTTTGAGCTCATTCTTGCCTTCTGAAAATCATTTGCTACCCCTCAAAATTGCTTATGTCCTCTATTTCCTTCTCTCCTACGAAGAGAATATTTAAGCCTCAACTGTCTGGCCTTTCTTTGAGTCTTAGGTTTTGTCTGAATCCTGTGCACAGTACCATGTTAATACATTTGTATGTGTTTTCTCCTGTTAATCTATCGTCGGTAATTTCAGCAGACTTAGACCTTCAGATACGAAAAATTTCCTTCGCCCCCAACAGTAAACTGGTTAATTCTGTTCTATGCTAATGTTCTTCTGAAAATGTCTTGCTAAAAATATAAAAAGTCACCAACATCCACTATAATACTGCTTTCTGAACTGTTTCCTTAGCTCTACAAGTTATGTAAATACTAATCTGCCTTTTGAGGTACTGTAAGCAAGCGTTTAGCCACTGCCTAATGTGAACCTTCAGCTGTCCACCCTGCTACATCTATTTCCTCAATTCCCACCTGATTGCTGTGCTAAACTAATGACACATATTTTAGTTTTTTTGTTACTGTAGGCCATCACTTCTGTTATTAATCAGGGTTAGTGATTTTAGCTATTGCAACAAACAACCCCCAAATCTTAGTGTTATAACCAAATAAAAGTTTATTTTTTGCTCCAGTCAGTCCAGTGAGGATCAGTGTGGTGATGCAATCATTAAGAAACCCAGAGTCCTTCTATTTAACGTTGCTGCCATCCCCCAGCTTCTCAGAGTTTTCTGTATCTGGCTGATTGATGTGTGAAAAAAAAACAGGAACTATAAATTACGAGAGGTTTTAAGGCCAGGCTTATATTGGAGGGTCGCTGCTTCTGTTTACATTCCACTGTCCAGAATTAGTCACACAGCCCAATATAAAGGTAAGGAAGCTGGGAAACATAGGTTTCCTGAGTGCAAAGAGGAAAATAAGGTGGTGAATATGTATCATTATCTCTGTCACACTTATGATTTCAGTTGCAGGTAACAGAAAACTTAGCTCAAATTGGCTTTGTGGGGGAGGAAAAACTTTTCCTCTACTTTTTGAGGTTCTATAATTGGGGGCCTGTGAATTAAACAGACCAAGGGCAGATTACCAAGGGAAGATGGATTTTAATCACATATGTATGTAAGGGAGATCACAAAGAAATGTGACATAGAAGGTGGTTAGAATTTGGGGGCTTACAGACTGGTATATTTCCCTGAAGGGGAGGGGGAGAAGAGCACTTATGGGGGAAAAAATGACTTATTAGAATGGGAAGGAGCAGAAAGGGCATTTATGGAAGTGACTTTTGGGAAAGATAAATGGGCCCTTTGGAGAATAGATGGGAGATATCATAGTTTTGCGACAATGTCTATTTAGATGTGGTGACAATTCTTGCAGTCTCTGATGGTGAGTCAATCTTCCTTGGTTGCTCCCTGGAGGGAATTTATAACAATTGAGTTCTTTTGGGTTCTTTTGAAATGCTCTGCTTTTAGGCAGATAAGGGATTTCAGGAGCTTAAATATATTCAGCTCAAAATAATTTTTATGCCACAATGGCTTATTCTGGATCCCTTCAGCTTAAACAACAAAGGGAATTTATTGGGTCATAAAACAGAGAAGTCTAGAGGTAGTATGGGTTCCAGTGATGTTTTATTTGAAGGTTTATGATTCTCTCATGGATTGGCTTCCTTTCCCTATGATTGATTCTCCCAGCCGTTCCTCCTCCACGTGTTGGCTTTATTTTCAGTTGGCTCCACTTAGTAGCAAAGAAAAAAAAAATAAAAAAGAGAAGCTCTTGTAGCTCTTCCAGTATTTACATTAGGATGCTATGCCATTCAGAGGAAAAAAAAAAGAACTTCTCTATTCTCTTCAATAAAACAAAAATCCTAGGCTTCCCTCTGATTGGCCTCTGAAACAAAAACTAGTTCAAAGAGTGAGGGTAACTAATAATTTTTGGCTTTTTGGACCATTCTTGTACCTGTTGTGGGGTGTATTAAGTCTGTCCAAATTGCATGGATGAACACAAAGTAGTTGTGGAATGGAAGCTGCCATATCCATTGCCATAATTCAGGTAAGGATGTAGATCATAGTCTCACTTAAGGAGAATGAGTACTGTGAGGATATGTATAGCAAGTGTGTAACATGTAAAACAGGCTGAGAATATAAACAGGAAGAGAGGCCCGTAAAAAATGATAGGAAGGTTTGGAGACTAAGTCAGGAGAACCAAAAGAAAAGTGTTCTAGAGGCCAAGGGAGTATGATGTCAGAAGTTTGAAGTACGATGTCAGAATCATGCAGGTAACTTCCTGTGTGCTGATTCTATTCTCACGAGTCATCTTTTGTAATTTGGCTTCTGAATGTTCCTTTGAATGAAAATATGTTGACCAGCTTTCTGGTCTCCATGGCAGTGTTTTTCATCAACAAAAACAACAAAAAGAATTCCAATTTTGGTTTACACATCAGTCTCAGTAAGTTTGGTTGGTCTGAATCATTCCCCAGGATTTAAATTAGTTCTGGAGACTGGCAACATTGAGCTTTTGTCTCTACAAAGTGAGGACTAGACTCTAGAATACAGGGTGCAATCTTCTCTTTCAACCTGTTTGTTATAAATAAAAATTATAGGATGCCATTATTATTATTTTTTTTAATTTTAAATTTTTACTTTTTATTTCCTTAGGTTTTTGGGGAACAGGTGGTGTTTGGTTACATGAATAAATTCTTTAGTGGCGATTTCTGAGATTTTGATGCATCCATCACCCAAGCAGCATACGCTGTACCCAATGTATAGTCTTTTGTTCCTCATCCCCCTCCCACATTCTCCCCCGAGTCCCCAAAGTCCATTGTATCATTATCATGCCTTTGCATCCTTACAGCTTAGCTCCCACTTATAAAAACATACAATGTTTGGTTTTCCATTTATGAGTTACTTCACTTAGAACAAGGGTCTCCATTTCCATCCAGGTTGCTGCGACTGCCAGTATTTCATTCCTTTTTACGAGGCTGCCATTATTTTGGACCAAACTCCTGCACTAAGCCCCAACAGACTAGACTAAAAATCAGCATGGAGTTACTCATGTCAAAAAACTGAAACTGAGTTGTTATGTGGCCTTCTGAGAAATCAGGAGAGAGATAACAGCCTAATTTCCGAAACAGGCCAGTTTAAATCTTTAATCCCCATGATAATTAAGTTCCCTGTTTTAACTGTTGTTTGTTTTTGAGACAAGGTCTTGATCTGTTGCTCAGGCTGGAATGCGGTGGCAGGATCATGGCTCATTGCAGCCTTGAACTCCTGAAGAAATCCTCCTGCCTCACCCTCCTCAGTAGTTGGGACTATAGGTATGCACCACCACACCTGGCTGCTGTTGTTTTTACAATAGAAACCTGATATTAACCAATGAGTTTTCTTTTTCTTGTTCTGTCTCATTGCCCAACCTTACAAGGAAAGTAACTCTGAAATGACCAACTTGTTTTTTGTTGTTCCTTCTTTCTTCAGCCCTTTTTCTGTCTATAAAGTCAACCACACCTGCTCCATCATGGGAACACCTATTCTATTTTATGGAATGAAATGGCCTGAATCTAGAATTGCAATAAAGCCAAATGAGATCTTTAAATTTGCTGTAATTTCACCAGACACTGTAGCATGCTTTGGTAACCTTTAGGAACTATATTTGAAATACGATGTCAACCATGTTCCAAGATTTTGGAATTTTTAAACTTTCCATGTTTGCTGTTTTGACTATTTTCTGTCTTTTCCTGTAAAGTTTATTTCCAGGGCCAGTAGGAAAGGGAAAGCTGGGTAGATGATCCCAGGCCCAGTTGGGAGAAAGATAGGTCATGGTTACCTCCAAGTACACCAGATCGGTAGGACTGATCCAAGTGGCCTTTGGGGAAGATTAATTTGGTGTAGTAATCAATATGGAGACTACAGTAATAATAAACACTTGAGAAAAGCTGGGGCAATCTGGATGAGAGAGAAGAAACTTAATTCAAATAGGAAGGCAAATGAGCAAGATTCAGTGATTGAACAGTATGTCTGTTAAGGAATCCCACTATGCAAGATTTTAAGTCTTGGTCACTCGCAAGCTGGACCAATAATGCCATCGCTCTTGAGAGGACAATTTGTTGAGGAACCTTTCCTTATGGATCAGAATACAACCTTTGGCAAGTGTTTACACAAGCAGTATCTTGGCAAGTGTTTCTCTTGCAAATTTGTCATACTTCTTATTTGTCATAACTTTTAAAAATGCTATTACAGGTTAATATCCAGATGGCAGAGTTAGGAATTAAAGTGTGAAAGTTAATCATCTGAATCGGGTCTCTCTTGACACTGCCAACCAAAGGAGTGGTGAAGCCAGTGGTCGGGGAAGCCCTCAGGGCACATAACAGTGCTCCAGAAATGGAATTCTCTGCATACCTGGCTGCTGAAACTGCCTGCTGTAACCCGAAACAGGTTTTATCTTCATGTTTTAGCTGTTGAAAGAACCTGCTACAACAGTAAGACAAGTTTTACCAACCCCTATGACTTACTAATCAGAACTAACCAGCCGCCCAAAACTTTACCAAATGTCAATGAACTTTCTGGAAGTACAATGGGTAACATTTCTTTTCTTTCTTTCCTTTTTTTTTTTTTTTTGGTAAAACCCCCTAACTCCTCTTTGTTTGCCCGGCATACCGAAGACCACCTTGTATATGCAAATAACCTGAACTTCAATTCTTGTGGCCCAAATAAAACGTTAAATGTAGAGATCTGTCTCTTCATATTTCACTTCGACAGGGGACGCAAGGAAAACCACATTTAAAACAGACTTGGTAAAATTTGCTAAAATTAGCCAATTATGAAAAGAAACAGACGATTGATTCCTTTTTGTCTTCTGGTTTAGTCTTCGCCCTGAAGGCCCCGCGCTTCTTTCGAACGGCGGCTCTATCCCGTGATCTTCTCACTTTCCAAGCCAAAGGATTGGGGGCCGATACACACGCGGAGGGCGCGGAACTCTCCTCGCCTGCAAATTCGGAGTTGCAGGGATTTGGGGGATACAGTCCGGCCCCGCCGGCCGGCTGCTCGCACTCCCATGGGGCCCGGGCTCTGGCCCTCGCCGCTGGCCGGCGCGTGGCGGGGCGCGTGGGTCTTCGAGGGTCCGCGACGCGGCGCACATGCTGATGCCCGCCTCCCGCGTCGGCGAGAAGACAGGGAGCTCGGACACGGGGAGGCTGACCCGGAGCCTACCCATGAGGCAGCGCGCCGGCTGCATGAGAGCCCCCCCTTTCCACGGCTCGGCTGCCAGCTCCGCAATGGGAGCCGCCGCCGTCGCCGCAGTGTAGTTTTTCGTGCTCCTCCTTTTCCTCCTCCTCTTTCTCCTCCTCCTCAGGGCTCCAGTCAGGCCGATCCGCTCCGCTCACGGTAAGCGCCCCCCGCCCCCGCCCGCCCCGCGCTGCAGCAGGCAGAGGCCCTCCCGCGCGGCCTGCGCCGCCTCACTCCGGGGGCGCTGGACTGGGGGTCTTGAGGCCTGCGCGGGTCGTCGGAGGCGCCCAGGGCGTGGGGGAGGAGACCCGCTGCGCGGCGGCGGCCGGACCGCCATCTTGCGTCGGCCCTGGCGGGGGAGGGATTCTGGCGCGACGCGGCAGCCGCCTCGGCTGCTGCAGGCCTGGGCCGCGTAGGCCGCCGCCTTCTGATCCTCCGCCACCTCCCCTCCTAGGCCTGTGCGCCTGTTTGTCCCCAGCCTGGTTTTGGTTTTTCTCTCTTGAGGTAACTCCCTTTAGTACATTTTGTGCCGATGTTTGGCCGAGACCCATGCTCCTCACACGACAGCCCGCCCCCGTGTCTCTTCAGTCGTAGGAATGAAGAAAGGGGGTTCGGGACTTGCAGGCACAGGGCCCCTCTTTTTGCCCAGATGACTGGTCGTTCCACGTTTGCACCCTCATTTTTGTCAAAGGGACCTCCCCCACCCTGCCATAGAAGTCCCGTTATTGTGTACAGAAGAAGGGCCCTGAGGAGAAACGTGGAGTTGGAGACACAGTTTTCTGAGCTTTGCAGGGTTCACTTGAGACGGAAAGAATGATCTCACTCTGAGGTTTTAGCCTGCTCCAGCGATGGAAGGAGTTCCCCCAACTTACCTCAAGTTTTAACGCTTTTAAGGAGAAATCTGCTGGAGAGGAGAAATGTCAAAGTGAACCTGCTTCTGCAAGCACGGGAGACCTTTGGCCAGAGGTCTTTGTTTGCGAAGATTTGTTAGTTAAAAAAAAAAAAAATCTGTCATCTTGAATATTTGGCTTTTTTGTTTTCAGGTTTGGACAGAATTGGTCTTTCTCAGTGCTATGAAACATAAAATGGAACGCTAGAAGGAGAGTTTTTAAGCACAAAAGCTTCCTCTTAGCATCTGTAAGGTGTCCTGCTTTGGGGGACTACTGTGCCAACTCCAGCTGTTTCCACGCAGAAACATACCAGGGAAGGCACTGGTTTGCTTATATTATTGTTAGGGCTGTGTGCTTCTGATGTTTTTTAACATCGCTGCAAATACCGTTGTAATTGTGTCTTGCTTTTGTGTCTTTCATTGGTAACCCCTGATTTGTATTTCTTACTTAGTCCCTTTTGAAGTGGTCTGGGTTGCCGGAATCATTTTGAAGGCGAGAAAACAGAGCCTTAGGGAGAGGACTTTAATGAGGTCACTAGGAAGAGCCAGGACCAATTATGTTAATAGAACCTTAGGTCTTCTGACTCCTTCTCCAGTGCTCAACTGTAGTATATATCCTCTTTGTGGGAATGAGGTAGATGAGAATAGGCAAGGAGGCTCACCAAAAGATTTTAAGAAATATGATTCAATTGCCCTTTCTTTGACATTTTTATTTTTTTTATTTTTAAAATGCGGGTGTCATGTTACCCAGGCTGGTCTCAAACTCCTGGGCTCAAGCTGATCTCTCACCTCAGCCTCCATAGCTGGGATTACAGGTGTGCACCACCTCGCCTGGCTTTTATGTTTTTATTTTCGAATTAATTTCTTAACTTTGCAACTTGTTAGTTATCATGTTATTTTTTTCAGAAATATTGAAAAGTTAAATAGCCCATTTGAGCACCATACCTACTACCTAGTTTTAACACTACGTTTTTGCCATATTTGCATTTTCTACCTATCTCAAACTCTGTTTTCTGAACATTTCAAAGTACGTCGTGGATATGACAGTTCAGCCTTAAATAAATGCTGTATGTGTATATGTATTTCATAAGAGATTAAGGCCATTTTTCTGTGAAACAATACCACAATCACACTTAAGAAAGTGAAGAATATTCCTTAAAATCTAACATATGGTGTAGTATATATATACCTTTACCCCTATTTCTCCAGAATTCCTTTTCAGTCTTTTTTTTTTTTT
>NW_016107816.1:292327-314062 GCF_001604975.1 Cebus imitator | reverse complement strand
CTTGCTCTGTGGCCCAGGATCGAGTACACTGGAGAGTCTTGGCTCGATGTATCCTTGACTTCCTGGGCTCAAGCCATCCTCCTTCTTTAGCTTCCCAAGTAACTGGAACCCCAGGAGCATGCCACCACACCTAGGTCATTTTTGTATTTTTTTGTAGAGATGGGGTTTTCCAGTGTTGCCCAGGCTGGTCTCAAGCTCCTGGGTTCAAGCGGTCCAACTGCCTTGGCTTCTTAAAGTGCTGGGATTACAGCTGTGAGCCACAGCACTGGGTTACATTGGCCTTTTGGAGAGGCCAGTTCTGCAGTCTTATAGAATAACCCATATCCCATGTTTTACATTTTACTGATAGTTCCTCATAGTGTTTAAATTTGTTCCCTCTATCCCTTGTGTTTTCTGTAAACTTGGAGTTGGGTCTAAAGGCTTGAGTAGATTCAGGTTTAATATTTTTTTTGACAGGAATGCTTCATAAGTCATGCGGTATACTTCATTTCATACATCATCCAAAGGCATTTAAAGTAGCCTTGTCTTATTAGTCATGCTAAATTTGATCACTTGGATAAGGTGGTGACAGGCTATCTTTCCATTGTAAGCATTTCCTTTTGCAATTAGCAAGTAATTTGTGGTGTGAAATTTTGGCATTAGTAGTTGTTATGAATTTACCTGCAGTAATCTGATAAACACAGTTGGGAGCAGTCCTTTAGGCATGGGTTTGGAAGTTAGGAAGAAGGGGGGTGCAATTTTGGAGGAAATACTAACCTATCTACTTTAGGGAACTTGGAATGCTACTGTGTTGGCCGGAGAGAGGAGGCAGAAAGTAGATGTTAGAGTCTTCGCTTTATTTGAATGCTTGCTTAGGACCACTGTAGCAGTAGTAAGCTATGGTAAATAGAAAAGTTCTGAGGTAGTTTGATGTTGGAGGATTGCAAGTGCTTCAACTGGAACATTTGTCCAGTTAGGCTACTAATCCAGTCCTTTTTCATTCCAGTGTTTTACTAATCAGCATTGGCTCACTGGAATAGCAATTTTCATAAACGAAAGTCAACTGTAGTTTTAGGTGACAGGAAATTGAAAATGTCAATTGACAACGTATTTTGTTATTCCAAAAGCAAGTTTTGGAAGGTAAGGAATACTTAGGACACATTCATTGATTAAATTTATAAATCCTGAATAGTTTTTTTTCTTGCTTTAGAGAGGAACTAAAAAATGTTTGAATTTTCAGTCAGATTGCTTTAGATAGTAATTTTAGATAATGACTTGATTTACCTGGTGACTTGTATCAGAACTTATATGTTTAGAATTTTGGTTTATTTCTGCAAAGCAATTTTAAGGATTCTCTTAACCCTGTGTATACTAGGAAAAGTATGCAGTTATCACTACGATCTGGGTGAAAAGGGTTATTTTATTTTTTGCATTTTAAGTTATGCATAATTTATAGGAGTAAAAATAAAGCGTAACGTAAGACAACTTTATTGGAGCTTTTAAAGCCATAAGAATTTAGGTATAGCTGACTTTTATGTATATATGTAGAAAAATAAAAAACAATCTGTTTCATGGGTTTAATTACATAACACCCCTATAACAAATATGCGTCACATTTGCACACCTTAGGTAAACATTCTTGTTATAATACACATTTTTTTCTTTTTGAGTTTTTGTATCTATACAAAGAACATCTTCCTATTTTCAGATCTGTGCAAAATCATCATGGTTAGAGGGTAAAATTCTCTTCCTAGTTTCTGCAAATTATTTTCCTAGTTGCGTGAGGAATTTCTTCTTGGTAACTTAAGTTTTATAATTGAAGTTTTTCCCAAAAAATGAAAAGTATACTCTGAACTAATATTGGTGATAAGCCATTTTCAAGTCATTCTCTTCCAAGTATCATTTCTGACCCACTTTTTGAATGTAACTATCCCTCCTGTAGTCTGCTTGTAATACAGATCACTTCAGGTTAATTTATGCAAGGATTTAAAAATTCACTGATGATTGAGAATACATTGAGCTGAGAAGTTAATTAAGTATAGTTTTCCTTAGGACAATAAGAATCATGAGGTATATTTGAAATCCAGATTTTGTGCTATTGACTTCTTTTGCTTTTCCATTTGTGAAAATTTACTGAAATTCAATGTTGTTCTTCTTAAGAGTGCCAATTAAGGAGAGTTTGATGCTGTGTAATATTCAGCCAAGTCTAAATTTATAAAAAAATTGTCACAAGTTATATGACAGAATTTTGAAATTTTTCTGCCATTTCTTATATATCAATCTTGATTCTGCTCTCATCCCTTTTCCAAATCTGTGTGTAGATCTGCATTGTCCAAACTTATCATATTTCATTGTCACCTGTTGCTCAGATTTTTATTTCCTATATTTCATCTTTTGAAGGCATTTCTACTTGAAATGGGCAACATTATCTGAATGGAATTAACTACAGATGCTCCTTGAATTACAATAGGGTTGCATCCTTGATAAACCCATCATTAGTTGAAAGTATCCTGAGTTGAAAATGTGTTTAATACACCTAACCTACTGAATATCATAGTTTGGCTTAGTCTACCTCAAATATGCAGAGAACATTTACATTAGTCTACAGTTAGGCAACATCATCTAACTCAAAGCTAATTTTTTAATGATAAAGTGTTGAATATCTCATGTAACTTATTGAGTACTGTAGTAAAAGTGAAAAACAGAATGCTTGTATGGGTACTTGAAGTACTGAATGTACTTTTCACACCATTATAAAGTTGAAACGTTGTTGTAAGTTGAACCATCTTAACATGGAGACTGTCTGTGCTTAGCAGCTTTCATACATGACCCTGAAACTATTTGTCTTATAAATACATATTCTAAATTTCAATTGCTTCCCTAATAGATTCTAGCTTGTCATTCCTTCTGGTAATCTTTTATCTGGGTTATCTTTTTGTATGTACATCATCAAAGTGCAATACTGGAAGAATGTTTGAAAGCTTTGTGGTTCATAATTTTGTTGAAGACAGGGTGACCATCTTCTTTGCTCCACAATTGCAAGATATTTTCAATTTCAGATTTATAAACAACTAATTACAATGATAAATCCAATGAATTTTTTAAAAGTCTACATTTTCTATTTCCTTCCAGTCATTTTGTCATATACCTTTGTTTAATAATTGTACACTTAAGAATTATATCAAGGCTGGGAGTGGTGGCTTATGCCTATAACCCCAGCACTTTGGGAGGCCAAGGCGGGATTGCTTGAGCCTAGGAGTTTGAGACCAACATTGGCAACATATGGAGACCTTGTCTCTACAAAAAATAAAAAATTAGCTGGGTGTAGTGGCGTGTGCCTGTGCTTCCAGATACTCGGGAAGCTGAGGTGGAAGGATCACTTGAACCTGAAAGGTATGGGCTGCAGTGAGCTGCAGTTGTGCCACTGCACTCCAGCCTGGGTGACAGAGTGAGATCCTGTCTCTTAAAATAATGAATTGTATCAAGTAAAATTTTAGCACACACTTGTAAGGGATGAAAGAAGATTGTCATGTGTTCTTTTAGCAGAGTAGCATGGTCCATACTCTTAATGCAAAAATATTGTCTGATGAAGTTCTTCCTGTTGAATGAGAATGCCATATTTCCTTTTTGTTTTTAGAAATATGTTGTTCTCTGGCTGGGCGCAGTGGCTCATGCCTGTAATCCCTGCACTTCGGGAGGCCAGGGTGAGCAGATCACCTGAGGTCGGGAGTTCGAGATCAGTCTGACCAACATGGAGAGACTGTATCTCTAAAAAAAAAAAAAAGAAAAGAAAAGAAATATGTTGTTCTCTCATTGATTGTTAAGTTTGAGAGAATTTATCTAGAATATCTCATCTGATAACTCAGTCTGAGATTTCTCTTACAATGTCATTTTTACTACCATCATTAGAGTCTAAAGTGCTGCTGTCTATCTTTGTGTTAGTCTTCTGGTTCATCTAATAGTTGTGAAATGCCTTCCTCTGTTAATTTTCTTCTCTTCCATTTTGGGCAGAAAGTAAAGTCTGAGTTCTTAACTGTATTCAGTGAAAACTAAAAGCGGATGAAGGGAATCAGAATATGCCACTTTAGCATAAGGATTATTTTGAGTTGAAGGCAATTGAAAATCAGTAGATGTGGGAAGAGTTTGGTGCTCTCCTCTTACTGGCCTAGTAGCAGGGCATTAATTTCCTTTTTATAACAGGGAGGAAAGGGCAACTGTTTTCCCTTGAGATGGAGAGTCAAGGCAGAGATGAGTTTGTATAAACAAATTTTGCTAAAATAACCCTTATCTTACATTAGCTCCCACATCTATTTCCTAGTCACTTACCATGGTTTGTTTTCCCTCAAATCCCAAATTCCCTTTTTGGTGGGGGTTTAAAACAGTATAAAAGACCCTAACTCTAACCAATTCTTTGAGTTTCACTTCTTTTCTGTGAACTCCTATAAATATTAATAAAATTGCATGTAAATATTAATGAAAACTGTATGCTGCTTCTCTTGCGAATCTGTCTTTTCATAGTTTAATTTGCAGGCCATGAGGTACTGAACCAAAGATGTTAGATGAATTGTTTTCCCTCCCTGACTTAGACTACAAAAATGTCTTCAGTTTACCATACATCTTTGAAAGTTGATACAATATTTTTGTAAAGCTATAACAAAACTGGAAAATAAATGAGAAACATTAAGGCTAATGTATTAGCTATGATTTATTTCACTGTTGTATCATTCTTTTAGGCAGTTAAATTCTCCCATTTTCTTATTTTTCTTAGCATAGTTGGGATTAATTGATGAACAATGGTGAAATAATACCTATGATGATGGGTTAGCAAAGTATTTCAAGATGTAGGAAAAATAAAGTCACTAACATAATGTATTTTAGAATGATAAAAGGATTCTGTTATAGACCCACGTAATAATTATAAGAGATAATGAGTTTTAATGTGTTTAAAAGTGGTGATAAACTTTTCCTGTTTTGTTTAAAGATTTCTAGGAAACAATGTGAATAATACGATGTCAGTCTTTCTAAACAGAACTGCTCAAGAAAGAAAGTAAAAAACTAAAATAGTTTCCTTTGGACTCTAATAGTATACTGAAGTTTAATGGTTACTTTGGACAGTTAAGAGTTCCACCTCTCTCCAATACACTAGTTAAACCTACCTGCCTCTTCTACTTCCATAATAGGTTTTTTAGCCTATCATACTTTAATACATTTCTAATGAATACAGGCAATATCTAGAAAGTTGTTCCTTGAGGTGGTCTGTTCTAAAGTTTTTTGTTGTTAACAGTTTTTTTTTTTTTTTTTAAACCTATTTTTTTTTTGCTCTTGTTGCGTATGTGGGAGTGCAGTGGTGCAATCTCGGCTCATCACATTCTCTTTTTAGCTTTTTTTAATTTTTTTTTGTTGTTATTTTTTTTTTTTTTTTTTTTAAACCTTTCTTCCAAGCTTTACCTTCAGAGACCTTTCATAGTAAAGATTATTAATGTGAACCCTGGCACATCAGGTGTTGTATTTAGGATTTTTTGTTAAATGGATTATACCAAAAGCATATTTTATTTCAGTTATTTTCATTGCAAACATTCCTGTTTTTCTGGTTTTGTGTAACAGGATGAACACAAAGTAATATTTGGGATGATGTGTACTTTGCTTCTTTGTGTTTGTAAACACAATGCCTTACACATAACTAATGTTCAGTAAATATTTTTTCTTAGTTTTTTTTTTAATCACCTGAATTCCCCAACAGTTCAAAATTATTGCTTTACTTTTTGGATTGGTATATAACTTACAAATTTTGACCAGCCAGTATGGTAATTTAGCTTTCTTTAAAAAAAGAAAGGCTTTGACTTGTGTTTATCTAGTACAGTAGTTCTCTAAATGTGGTCTTGGGCTTCAGACACTTTCAAGGATTCTTCCATTACCACATTCTTGTGAAGCTGGATTTTCTTCAACAGAAGAGTGTAGTGCAATAGGTTGAATGCAGAAGGTCATAGATAATCCAGCTGTCTTTGTTAAGACATATTAATGAGATATGCAAAAATGTAAAAGAATACCACTCTTCTCTAAATTTTTTGTTTTGAAAACTACACTTTTTTTGTAAAAATATATTAATATGTAATGGTTTCATTATTATTATTTTTAAGTAAATGAATACATATTTTAAAAAATTCTCAGGTTTGGGTTTGTGGACTCCCAGGCAAAGATTCCATCCTTAAAGGTTAGTCAACCACACATCTTGTTTTCATCAGGTTTGGGATTTTTTTTAACGTTATAACTGAATGCCTTTCAGTTGATTTGAATTTTGACTAGGGCCAGTAACCAAAGCAAAGATGATTAGTCTATGAACTAATTTGCCCCTTGCTTCTAGGCTTCACCCCTGTGCATTCCTTACTTTGTAGGTTACCTTTGGCAAGTCTAAGAAGCTAAGCCTAGAGGAGCTTGGAAGACGTCTGGGTGTTAAAGGTGTAATCCTAATCTCTATTGTATCTCTTGCTTTGCTTCCTTCCTGGCCCTGCTTTTCCTATTCAAGATTTAGGATTATCTGACTCTCAGCTATATAGGATTGCTGACTGCTGCTAGAAAGGCCCTCATAACCAAAATACAATGTGGAAATAGCTTTCTTACATTCCATGAGAAAAAAAATAGATCTGACAACTTTTTTGAATAGAAAAAGGTAAATAAAATCGGCATGACTTTGGTGACACTACATTGTAGTGTCTGTTCATTTGAGAAGTTATACACAAGAGATGTCTTTCTATTCTTTCATTTCTTTTAGAGATTGTTTTAGAGATTATAAAGTATTCACAGTTACCATATTCCATCATCACACCAAATACTTCTTTGCAAAAGGTGGTATTAATCATTATTCATCCTTTACAGATGAGGAAATCAAGTTCATTTTATTAATTGGAATACTTACTGGGTGCCAGATACTGTGTATTCATTTTATAAGATATGATGTCTTGGTCTTTCCTCACTTCACCCTCAGCCTTTTTATCTCAGAATTACATGTTCTTTTCTATTTGGACTAGACAGTGCAGGCTAGCCTTACAGGCTGGTCGTGACAACAACCGGTAGAAGTGCTGGCTCCTAGAGCATTTAACCTATTCTGCACCTCACTGCAACCTGGAAGCTTTTAGCAGTAGGATAACCTAACCCAGCTCTGCATAGGTTGATGGAAAGTTATTAAAGAATTTGGAATTGGTAAATGAAAGAATGAAAGCATTATTTTAGGAAATTGTTAATTTGGGGGCACTTTATTGAATGGATGAAAGCAAAGAGATCTTGATACTGAGAGACCAAGTACAGACAGTCCCCAACTTAAGATGGTTCAACTTAAGGTTTTTTGACTTTACGATGGTGTGACAGCAATATACATTTAGTAGAAACTGTACTTCAAGTTTTGGATTTTGATCTTTTTTCGGGCTAGTGATATGCAGTACGATACTGTATCATAATGCTAGGTAGCAACAGCAAGCTGCAGCTACCAGTCAGCCACATGACCATGAGGGTAAACAACTGATACCATAAAGTGTTGTGTGTTGTCAGATGATTTTGCCCAACTGCAGGCTAATGTAAGAGTTCTGAGCACAGTTAGACTAAGCTGTCATGTTCAGTAGGTTAGGTATATTGAATGCATTTTCAACTTATGACATTTTCAGCTTATGATGGATTTGTCAGGACATTACCCATCATAAGCTGGGGGCAACTATATAAAGTGAATCTTATACTGTTTTACTTTAGGTATGAGGTTCTATGGGCCTGGCCAAGTATTGAGTGGATGAAGAGGCAAGGATGGTTGTGGGCAATATTTTGAAAGAAGTCTATAGGATTGGGGAATTTATTAGATATAATTAAAAGAGGGAGACATTGAAAAATACCTCCAGGGATTCAAGATCAGAATGATGGCAGTTTCATTAGTAGAAAAAGGGAAATACAAAGATAAAACTAATTTTTATAATTTAAAGTAAGATTCGTATAATTTCAGCATTTAAAAAGGTACAATTCAGTGGCATTTAGTATATTCATAATGTTGCACAACTGTCAACACTATCTAATTCCGTAATATTTTCATCTCCTGTAAAGAAAACCTGTTACTCATTAAACAGTCTCTTCTCAATGTCCCCTTCCCACAACTGGTAACCACGAATCTGCTTTCCGTCTCTGTAGATTCTCGCATTCTAGATATTTGATATAAATGGAATCAAACAATGTGTAACTGACTTCTTTTGCTTAGCATAATGTTTTCAACGTTTCATGTTTTAGCATGTATCAGTATTTCATTTCTAAAAATTGCTAAATAATGCAACATTGTGTTGATGGACCACACTTTATTCATTTATTAGTTGTGAACATTTGGGTTGTTTTTGCTTTTTTTGGCTATTATGAATAATGCTGTAGAAATAATTTTTCAGGGAAAGATACGTTCAGTTTTGGAAATACAGGCATACCTTGTTTTATGGTACTTACTGTGGTTTGCTGATACTGCATTTTTTACAAGTTGAAGTTTTGTGCCAACTTTGTGTCAAGCAAGCCTATCAGAGCCATTTTTCTAGCAGTATTGAACACTTCATGCATCTTCACATTTTTGTAACTTTTGCAGTATTTCAGACTTTAACTTATTGTATTTGTTGTGATGATTTCTGATCAGTGATCTTTAATCTTACTATTGTAATTGTTTTGTGGCACCACAAACTGCCCTTTGATAAGATGATAAACTTAAATAATAATGTGTGTGTTTTTACTGCTCTGCTAGCCAGCTCTTCCCTAGTTTCCCTCTCCATGGGCTTCCTTACTCCCTGACACATGGCATTATTGAAATTAGGCCAATTAATAACTTTATAATGGCCAATAAGTGTTCAATATAATGAATTTGCACATCTCTCACTTTAAATTAAAAAAACTAGAAATGCTCACTCTTGTAATCCCAGCACTTTGGGAGGCTGAGGCTGATCACGAGGTCAAGAGATCGAGACTATCCTGGCCAACATGGTGAAACCGCATCTCTACTAAAAAATACAAAAATTAGCTGGGAGTGGTGGCGTGCTCCTGTAGTTCCAGCTACTTGGGAGGCTGAGGCAGGAGAATTGCTTGAAGCTGGCAGGCGGAGGTCACAGTGTGTCAAGATTGTGCTGCTGCACTCCAGCCTGGCAACTGGCGACAGAGCAAGACTGTCTCAAAAAACAAACAAACAAAAAAAAACAACCTAGAAATGATTAAGCTTAGTGAGGAAGGCATGTTAAAAGCAGAGATAGGCCAAATACTCAGCTTCTTGTCCTAAACAGTCAAGTTGTGATTGCAAAGGAAACATTCTTGAAGAAAGTTAAAAATGCTACTTCAGTGAGCACATGAATAATAGGAAAGTGGAACAGCGTTATTGCCAAGATGGAGGAAATTGTAATGATCTGGATAGATCAAACTCATAACAACATTCCCTTAAGCCAAAGACTCCAGGTCAAGACTCTGCTGTCTTCAGCTCTATGAAGGCTGTGAGAGTGAAGATGCTGCAGAAGAAAAGCTTGAAGATAGCAGAGGTTGGTTCATGAAGTTTAAGGAAAGACACTGTCTCCATAACATGAAAGTATAAGATGAAGCAGCAGGTGCTGATGTAGAAGCTACAGCAAGTTATCAAGGTTACACTAAACAACAGATTTTCAGCATAGATGAAATAGCCTTCTGTTTATTGGAAGAACATGCCATCTAGGACTTTCCTAGCTAGAAAGGAGAAGTCGATGCCTGGCTTCCAAATTTTGAAGGACAGGCTTACTCTCTGGTTAAGGGCTAATGAAGCTGGTGACTTTTAAGTTGAAACAAATGCTCATTTACCATTGTGGAAATTCTAAGACACTTAAGAATTATGCTAAATCTGCCATGCATGTTGGCTGACATCTGTAATCAACACTTCGGGAGGTGGAGGTAGACAGATCATTTGATGCCAGGAGCCAGGAGTTCGAGACCAGCCTGACTAACATGGTGAAACCCTGTCTCTACTAAAGTTACAAAAATTAGCCAAGTGTGGTGGTACATGCCTGTAATCCCAGCTATTCGGGAGGCTGAGGCACAAGAATCACTTGAACCTTGGAGGCAGAGGTTGCAGTGAGCTGAGATTGCCACTGCACTCCAGGTTGGGCAATGGAGTGAGACTGTCTCAAAAAAAAATAATAATAATTATGCTAAATCTACTCTGTCTATGCTTTATGAATGGAACCACAAATCCTGGGTGACAGCACATCTGGATTACTGAACCCGATATAAAACTGGTGTATAGCATGGATTATAGAATATTTTAAGCCTATTATTGAAACATACTGCTCAGAAAAAAAATTTCCTTTCAAAATATTACTGCTCATTGACAGTGCATCTAGTCATCCAAGAGCTCTAATAGAAGTATACAAGAAGATTAATGTTGTTTTCATGTTTGCTAACACAACATCCATTCTGCTGCCCGGGGGTCAAGGAGTCAGTTCAACTTTCAATTCAAGTCTTATTATTTAAGATATATATTTTGTAAGGGTATAACTGCTATAGATTATGTTTCCTCTGATGGAACTGGGTAAAGTAAAAAAACCTTCTGGAAAGGAGTCACCCTTCTAGATCACATTAAGATCATTTGTGATTCATGGAGGAGGTCAAAATATCAACATTAACAGTTTGGAAGAAGTTGATTCCAGCTCTCATGGATGACTGAGAGTTTCAGGGCTTCAGCAGAGGAAGTAACTATAGATGTGGTAGAAGTAGCAAGAGAGCTGGATTTAGAAGTAGAGCCTCAAGATGTGACTAAGTACTGCAATCTCATTATAAAACTTGAATTAATGGGGAGTTGCTTCTTATGGATGAGTAAAGTAGCTTTTTTGAGATGGAAACTACTCCCTGGTGAAGATGCTGTGAACATTGTTGAAATGACAACAAAGGATTTAGAGTATTACATCAATTTAGTTGATAAAGCAGCAGCAGGATATGAGAGGATTGACTACAATTTGGGAAGAAGTTCTACTGTGGGTTAAATGTTATCAAACAACATTGCATGCTACTGAAACCTTTTGTAAAAGGAAAAGTCAATGGATGTGGCAGGCTTCATTGTCTTAAGAAATTGCCACAGCCACCCCAACCTTCAGCAACTGCCACCCTGGTTAGTCAGCAGCCATCAGCATGCAGGCAGGACACTCCTACAGCAAAAAGATTTCGAGCCACTGAAGGCTCAGATGATCTTTATCATTTTTTGGCAATAAAATATTTTTTATTAAGGTATGTATGTTGTTTTTTAGAGACAATGCTGATATATATTTAGACTACACTATAGTTGTAAACCTAACTTTTATATTCATTGAGAAACCAAGAAATGTGTGTGACTTGCTTTATTGCAATATTCACTTTATTGTGGTGGTCTGGAACAGAGTCCTCAATATCTTCAAGATAAGCATGTACTGAATTTGAGGTCCATTTAAGTATCTAGATACCAGTTTTCAGTAGTAAAAGAGGAAGGGCTAGGACTTACATGAGAAGTCAAGCAGTCTTTCTCCATCTGTTTTCTTACAAACAAATAAATAAATAACTGAAGTTGGGCATTTTCTAAAGAAGAGGTTTATTTGGCTCATGGTTCTGCAAGCTGTACAAGTAACATGGTACCAGCATCTGCTTGGCTTCTGGTGAGGGCCTCAGGCTGCATCCACTTGTG
This sequence comes from Cebus imitator, assembly GCF_001604975.1. Taxonomy (NCBI): domain Eukaryota; kingdom Metazoa; phylum Chordata; class Mammalia; order Primates; family Cebidae; genus Cebus; species Cebus imitator. Next base: position 302,415 of record NW_016107816.1, on the reverse strand, counting down.
GCAAAAGACAGAGGAGAGTCTGTGTGGGTTACAAGTTACAAGGTGAGAGAGAGGAAACGAGAGAAAGAGAGGAAGGAGGTGCCAGCCTTTTTTTTTTTTTTTTTTTTTAAACCATCAGCTCTTGTGGGAGCTAATGTTCGAACTCATTCATTACCATGAGGACATCACCTAGCCTTTCATGAGGGCTTGTCTCTTCCACCCAAACACCTCTCATTATGTCTTACCTCCAACTTTGGGGATCAAATTTCAACATAAGGTTTGGGAGACAAACATTCAAACTGTAGCAGAGGTGAATATTTTGTGATCTTATAGGCTGCTATTGAGAATTGATAGATGAGACTATGGAATTTAGTTTATGTAGGACTGAGGTGTGAACTTTGTGGAAAACCTGTTTTTATATTATTTAAGGAGGAAGTGATCCAGAAAATCTGTAAAGAGTTAAAAAGGAGTAGGTGAGTACACAGGACTATTGGTGTATAGAAAATTCCTGAGCAAGATATTTCAAGAAATGGGGTTAAAATAGCTGCAAGATAAACAAGGAAAACGCAGAACACAAATGAGGAAAAGGTAATTTGATTTGGCCATTGGGAGGGTTTTTGAGATCTTCAGGTGGATACTTGATTTTAGCAAAGTACCATGGAGTAGATGATGCTGTAGCTGCCCTGCCCTGCTTTGATAGGCTCAGTTTTGACTGACAAAGTGGGTAGCAGTAATGTAACTAGAGCAAATGGTTTGCAACCCAGATCAGGTTTGCAGGAGGTTTTAGTTGTATGAAGAAGTGATGAAGAGGAAGATTCCCTATACCCTATATGAAAAAGAAAGGTTTCTTTCATATTAAAGCTTTTAATAGCTTTACTGATTTAAATTCATTTGTAGATTTAAGTAGTCTGTTGAAGCATAGCCTTTCTATGTATTAATATTACATTAAAAGAATTTTTCATTTACAAAAGTGTTAAAATTCTCATGATACTATAATATTTGAGATTTTTGATCTAAATTGGTGTCTGTGAAGCAGTTGATTTCATTGAAGTTTTGATTTAAACCATCAGACACATTTATTAAAATGAAATTTATATTTAAGATTGTTGCCTGTTGTTATTTTTTTAAGAATTTACTTGTTTTGAATAAACTCAAGACTTTTATCCTCAGTGCTGAGCTTCAACCCAACTGCTTCATTCATTATATTGTACTTGAAAGGTCCTAGAAAATATTTGGATATAGCAAGTTGATTGTACCAAATATTTTTATTGCAATTCAAAGGTGAAGTTTCATAATTTAACATTTCTAATTGGAATACTTTTTTAAACTTAATTAAAAATCTTTCTTATCTTTCAGTCTAGGCAGAAACTTACATAGCTCCACTAGATGGAAATATTTACAGTGTTAGGGTTGGAAGGGTTCTTGAAGGGATCTTGAAAGTGAACATTTTCAATCACATAATGCTTAAATTTTTTCATATTTTTCTTTGGTGATCTTTCTCACCTAGACTTCATCTTATTTTTGATGTTTTAACTGCTGATTGTTTTGTTCTTATATTGAGATCATATCTGCCTCCCTGTAATTTGGCATTCCAAATATTCCAGTATTCCCAGTAGAGGCAAGTAGTGTTGTATCTGAAATATTCAGCCTTAGAAGTGCCTGGGTTTGAATCTTTGCTCCACTAATAAGTTTTGTTACTTTGGGCAAGGTACGAACCCTGTATAACTAAATTTTCACAGGTGTAAACAGGGGTTAATGATAGTGTCTACCTCATAGGATTTTTTGAGCATTAGATGAAATAATATATGCATTTAATTAATGTTAGCTAATGTTAATAATAGTGATATACTAATTATAATTATTTTATAATTAAATATTTATCATTATAATGTATAATTAATAATGATAACCGTAGAATGTAAGGAATGAAGTAATATTAAAGCTCAATACTAGCAATGAATTCTCTAGTTTGCTCAAATGAAGTAACTATTGCTATTGTTGTTATTATTACTTGAGCCACACAAAGATTAAGTCATCTTTCCTTCTTTCTCATGACAAATTTTAAAATTTCTGTAAACAGCTTTTACTTCTACCACCCTATATAGTCTCATGTTTCTTATGTTAAATAACTTTAGTCCTTTCAACTTGACTTAGACAAAGCTCTAGTTCTGAATTCCTTGTAGTGGACATTAGTTATTTTTTCCTCCCAGCATCTATTTACCCTTACTTGATTTTCCTGTGGAAAACCATCCTTTTCTCCAATCTTTATCTTGTGCTTTTTGATTAAGATCCTCCCTCTGGTACCAGGGAAAGTATGTGATGTAGGCCCAAACCTATGACAATACCTTATCATTCCCTTAGTGGCTTTTCATTTGTCTTAGGATAAGGCCAAAATTTCTTAACACAGCCCATAGGTGCTTCATTGTTTAATGCTTTCTCTGTTGTCTTATCTCTTCCCATGTAACTCCTTGCTTTTTTTTTTTTTCCAGTCACACTGGTTTCTTTGCAGTTTTTTGTGTTTACTGGCCTCTCTCCTGCCGTAGGTCTTTTGCACATTCAGTTCCTTCTTCATGGAATCTTCCCTTCCTTCTCCTGTTTGCCTAGTTAACTCCGACCCTTTCTTCAGATAACAACTTAATCATCACTTTTTTTTAGCAAAGCAAGTTTTGATTATGCTGACTATAATTTCAGGTTCATAACCTTCATAAGACTTACCATTGTCATTTTACATCTCTTTGTGTGAGTGTCTCTGTCTCTAGACTATAAGTTTCATGAGTACAGTAACTGTGTATTAATTTTTGTTCATTATTTTATTCCTACCTGACACATACATGTTCAATCAGTACAGCTCTCCCTTAATATCCATAAGGAATTGGCTCCAGGACCCCAGTGGATACCAGAATCTGAGGATGCTCAAGTCCCTTATATAAAAAGGTGTAGTACTTAGATACAAGCTATACATATGCTCTCATATACTGTAAATCATCTCTAGATTACTTATGATACCTAATACAAAGTAAATGCTATGTAAATAGTTGTTACATATTTTTAAATTTGCATTTTTTATTGTTCTGTTTATTGGTTTTGTTTCTGAATATTTCAATGCATGGTTGGTTGAATCTGCAGATGTGGAACCACGGATAGGGAGGGTTAATTGTATACTTTGGAATAAATGACCTTCTGACATATAGATCTTCTGGTACATCTTCAGCAGTACATCTTCAATTTATATTTTTGTTAATGTTTTTTGGGCAAATACAAAACTCTTATTACCATTCATTTTCTTATTGAGATCTTTTAAAGCCTCATTCCATTTATTTATTTAATTAATTTATTCCTTCATTTGTTTTTAGATCCAAGGACAGACTGTGTAAAGCCTCATTCTCTTAGTTTACATGTATTATATACTCTACTCATGTATAAATTTAATCTGCACACAGTATAGCCTTTATTCAAATCATTGCTATAAATATTGCCCTTAGTTAAGTCATTCAAGGAATTGAAATACCCTTCTTATCCTTTAACCATAACTCTATCTGTATCTTCAATTACTATTATCTGTTGCATCACACACACCAAATTCTAGTGAGTGGGATTGGGAGTAGTCAGGAGAGGGAATAGGATTCTTACTTTGTACTCTATGTACTTCTGTATGTTTGAACCATTTCCAGTAAACATTTTTTTTTAAGTACTAATGAAAACGTTTTTATTTGAAGGATTAATGCATATGTTTCTTCCATGGTAGGGTATTCTTAATCCCTGGCTAGTCTGATTGCTTTTTTTTTCATACTCCTAACCTAGAAACTCTTAACTTTTTGGTTCATAGGCTATTATGAGGATTTGATGCACTGTCTTATCTTTTCAGAAACTGATATTCACAAAATTTTACTAATTTTTTTTATTTCTATGGTACCCCCAACACTTTATCAAGAACCTCTGCTGCACCATTTTTTTATTATAGCAACCATATCCTCTTTTATAAGATATTTATGTATTTATTATAATCCCCCAATAGGTAACTTTTTGAGATAGGGTTCTTTTCATATCCTATGAAAAAGTGTTGAGATTTGTACCTTGCATCTAGAAAACAAGTAAGCATATTATTTTTCAAATTCTTAATCCTGAATATTAAGTATTTTTATTGTCCTTACAAAGTCTTGATTGAGCATACTAACCTGGAGAATTGTTTTGGCTTTAAGAATCCACCTGGTTTTACCTTAATTTCAGAGAATTAAAGTGCTAATTCTTTGGTAAGTTACCTTCAGAGGATGAAATTTTTATGTGTAGGTTAGGAGTTGGGGAGGGAAAGCTGGCCTCGATGCTCTATCCTTATTCTTGGAAAGAGTTAAGCAGCCTCTTCCAAGACCTGGATTTTCCCTATTCTAGTCCTGGTCGCCTTTGAAGGCTGCTTCTTTCAAGACTGAATTTCAACCTTTTCCTTTCTCTTTGCCTGTTCACTGTTAAGATTCTCAAATATATAATCTTTTAAAAAATGACATTTGATATTTTTGGTTTATTTAAAAAATAAAAACTATGATGTATCCATATAGTTTCTTTTTAAAGATCTTTTCTTCTTTAGAGTGCTTATTATCAGGAGGCAATATTCTTAAAAATTAGAATCTTTCAGAAATTGGGTGAGATTCGTCTTCTAAAGTCTCTTAAGATTCTATAATCATCCACTATTTTATCTGCAGTTTTTTAGCTGCTAATGATCAGATGTTTTTAATAATGAAGTTTGTGTGGTTGGAATGTGCCCTTTTCAAGAATAAGACTGGTTTTTAACAATAACAACTGGACTGATTCTGAAAAAGATACTTGGTTTTCTGACACTAAAACATTTGTAAGAAATACTTGAGGCACAAAAGAAGTATTGATTTGAAATTCCATCTGCTTAAAGACTATAAATAAAAATTACAATAATTTCTCTATAAAATTTTATGGCTAAATACCTAAATTTTATTAAATAAAACATTAATCATGGGTCTCTCCTTTTATTATATTATTGTTTATTGCTTATGATTTACATTTTCTGTCAGACACATTTGTCTTATGTTGCCAAAGTAGATATCATTATTCACTGCTTTTCTAATCCTGTTACAGTAACTTCCATTTTTCCATAATGGAATCAACAGGCGATGGATAGTAAGGGGATATACAACAGGAGTTTTAAAAATTGTTCTTTTTCCTCAAAAGATTTCATATGATTTTAAGGTGATGAACATTAAATTAAAATTGATTTTTGAATACTTTCTTGAGATATTTGGAAGTGCTTGAGGGATCACAAAATCAGGGTTTGGAATATTAGATTATTACTCATAGTTAAGAATTCACTTTGAATCCTTCAAGCCCTTTTCATTTGAGATTAGAATTCTAAAATGATAGTCCTCAATTTCAGTATACCGTTAATGACAGAAAGACTAAAGAATTGCTTATAAAATGAAATAGAATATAAATGAAAGCTGATTTAAGTAGAATGACTTAAATGCCTGATTTGTTGGGAAATTTCTGAGAGTAAAAAAGTGAAAGATCAAACTTTACAGTACCAATGAGCCTGTGTCGTCTAAATGATTCCACTGAAAAACTGATTTTAAGTATGTAAGTAAATTGTTAATGTTTTTTATAGATAGAACGTTATCTTAAGCTACCTTTATGACTTAGTTGAGCTTCATTTTTATGTGCAATACTTATTTTGAGTATACATTTTCACTATTTAAAATGATTTTCTTTTTTGTATCTTGTTATTTTAAGTTGATCATATCTTGTTTTGGTGTTGCCAACTTCTTGGTTGGGAATGTAATCCCCAATTACAACATTTTTATGATGGGGAGAAAAAAAGATTAACTATTTCCTTGAATATATATCTATAATTTATGGGATCAGGGAAGATGTAGAAGTTAACCATTCGGCCTAGTGCAGGGGCTCACACCTGTAATGTGAGCACTTTGGGTGGCCCAGGTGAGCAGATCACTTGAAGTAAGGAGTTCGAGACCAGCCTGGCCAACATGGTGAAACCCCATCTCTCCTAAAAATACAAAATTAGCTGGGCGTGCTTGTGCATGCTCATAATCCCAGCTACTTGGGAGGCTGAGGCATGAAAATAGCTTGAACCTGGGAGGCAGAGGTTGCAGTGAGCCAAGATCGTGCCACTGCATTCCAGCCTGGGCAACAGAGCAAGACTCTGTCTCAAAGAAAAAAAAAAAAAATTTAACCATTTTTTTTTTTTTTTTTTTTTTTTTTTTTTTTTTTTTTTGGAGTCAGTTTTACTCTGTCACCAAGGCTGTAGTGCAGTGGCACAATCTCAGCTCACTGTAGCCTCGACCTCTTGTAGCTGAGACTTTGGGCAGGTGCCACCACTCCTGGTTAATTTTTTTGTAATTTTTTGTGGAGACTGGGTTTTGCAGTATTACCCAGGCTGGTCTTAATCTCCTGAGCTCAAGCCATCCTCCCACCTTGTCCTCCCAGAGTGCTGGGATTATAGGTATGAGCCACCATCCCCAGCCTGAATTTTTTTTTTTAAGTAGAAATGGTATAAAGATACCTTATCTAAATATTAATTTTTCTATGTTGGTACTTTGGATACTTATTTTATTCTATTATATTAGCAATATATAATTTAACAGTGTGTTATGTTTATTTGAGGGTTAATAGGTTTTTTTGGTGTATATTTTAATTCGTTTAGAAATGCCTTTTTAAAAAGGTGAAAATATGATAGGATAGATTTGACAGCCACAGCCTGAAAGGTGTGTTTATAAAGCTGAAATTTCATCATGAGAAATTTTACAGTAATGAAGATCTTACATGGTCACATACCACATAATGATGTTTAGGTCAATGATAGACTGCATTATATAATGGTGGTCCTGTAAGATTATAATGGACTGAAAATTCCTATTACCTAGTGATTTGTGTTATAATTGCCTGCAATACTCAGTACAGCAACATGCTATACAGGTTTATAGCCTATGATCAATAGGCTATACCATATAGTTTGGATGTGTAGTAGGCAATACCATCTAGGTTTGTGTAAGTACTATAGACTCTATGATGTTTTCACAACTACAAAATCATCTAATGATACACTTGTCAGAGCTTATCCCTGTTGTTAAGTAATGTGTGACCATGTAACAAAATGATTTCTAAATGCTTAGCTGATAGCACGTAAATTCCAGTGTAATAGAATTGGGATCAGTTCTTTTTTTTTTTTTTTTTTTTTTTGGAGTCTCCCTCTGTTGCCTACGCTGGAGTGCAGTGGTGCGATCTCAGCTCACTGCAGCCTCCACCTCCAGGGTTCAAGTGATTATTCTGCTTCAGCCTCCTGAGCAGCTTGGATTACAGGCATGCTCTACCACACCTGGCTAATTTTTGTATTTTTGATAGAGACCGGATTTCACCATGTTGGCCAGGCTGTTCTAGAACTACTGACCTCAAGTGATCCACCTGCCTCAGCCTCCGAAAGTGCTGGAATTATAGGTGTGAGCCACCGTGCCTGGCCTAGCATTTTTAAAAATGGGATTTATTCCAGAGTTAAAAATAAACATTGTTGAGTAGTTTCTATGTGCCAGACACTGAGATGTGTTTTACGTATATCTCATTTAATCTTCACTATAATCCTATGGTATTAAGTCTTTTTATTTTACATGTAAATGGTGAATGTATGTATAAAAAGCAGTAAAGCAAGGTACTAGGTTAACTAACTTGTCCAACGTCATATGGGTAATAAATGATTTAGTCAGAATTTGAACTTCTTCACCATGTTTCAGTCTTCATGGTTACTAAATGTTTAAAATATACAATAGAGTTTTAGAGCTGAGTTAAGCCAGAATCTTTCAGTTGAACTATGAGTCTGAAATCTAGAATTGAAAATGACTTGGCAGGAAGTTGTGGCCCTGCTGGTACTCTAACTTGGTTCTCCTGGTTTCTAGTGTGATACTCTTTAAATGTGCAGATACTACAGTTGTAGTTTGTGAAATTGCTTAATTTTTCTTTTATCAGCAAGTGAAGAGGACTATATCTAGTATATAGCACACCTGTATACATAGTATATGCTCTGTACTAGATCACATGCAGTATTAATATTATTTAACACAGCAACATTACATTAAGGGATATCTATCAATGGGTGAAAGTGAAAATTTCAGATAGTTAAAACACTTAGACCCACATTTCCATTGGTTTCTAATTTTTTTAAAGAAAAAATGTTTTGCGATATAGTTTTTTAGATAAAAACTGTAACCAAAAATTTTAAAAATAGTAATTATAATTATTTATGTGGACAGTGTCCATAAATGAATGGATTTTATTTGAAGTCAGTTACTTGGAATTCATTTTCCCCCCATACAAATAGCATATTAAATATAAGCATGCATGTAATCTGTAGCTGAGTTGGTAGTTGAAGTAGAGAGTCCTTTTTTTTTTTTTTTTTTTTTTTTTTTTTTTTTTTTTTTTTTTGAGAGACAGAGTCTTGCTGTCTTGCCCAGGATGAAGCGCGGCGTGCAATCTCAGCTCACTGCAATCTGCACCTCCTGGGTTTAAGCAATTCTCCTGCCTCAGCTTCCCACGTAGCTGGGTCTATAGGCATGTGCCACCATACCTAGCTAGTTTTTGTATTTTTTAGTAGAGACGGGTGTTTTTTTTTTTTTTTTTGAGTGGAGTTTTGCTCTTGTTGCCCAGGCTGGAGTGCAATAGTGCGATCTCAGCTCACTGCAACCTCTACCTCCTGGGTTTAAGTGATTCTCCTGCCTCAGCCTCCCAAGTAGTTGGGATTACAGGTATGTGCCACCATGCCTGGCCGATTCTGTAGGAGGCGGGGTTTCTCCATGTTGGTTGGCCTGATTTTGAACTCCTGACCTCAGATGATCTGCCTGCCTGGGCTTCCCAAAGTGCTGGAATTATAGGCGTGGGCCACCGTGCCCAGCTGAGGCAGGGTTTGACTCTGTGTTGGCCAGGCTGTTTTCAAATTTCTGACCTCAGGTAATCCACCTGCCTCATCCATCCAAAGTCTTGAGATTACAGGCATGAGCCACTGTGCCTGGCTTTCTGGCTTTCTTAAAGAGTCAGCGTTGAGCTAGGCTTTTGACATCCCCATTACATATCTTTGCTGGATATACCACTTCTCTGGCTGCTGATTTAATCTTTCATAGAGTTCCATGCTTTACCAACAAAATTCTGAAGCCAGTAGATACTTATATGATCACTTAAAAACATTATGAGTCCATAGGATATGTAATTGTGAATCTTAAAAATATTCTGTGTTCTTGGTATTGGTAAGTTCTTAATGTGAAGCAAGAATTATCATGTATTTTATCTGAAATAAGCATTATACTGTTGCTAGCTTAGGGGACAAACTACAGCTATTCAAAAATTGAGCTAAAAAGATTTTTAATAGTCCAACTTTAGAACTAGGGGATAAACACAAGGTTCACTAGCATCTATTGTGATAGTAACTCAGAATATGTGAATTTATAGCAATAACTTTTGAAATTAAGGTAATAATTTTTTTCCTTTGTATTCAGTTTCCATAATTTATAAACAGAAAAATAGGAAAGCTTGCTTTTGTCAGACCAAGGATAATGTGGAATGCGAAGGTTGAATTAGTCGTGTATTCCAATGTTTTAGATTTCCATTGTTTAATTTTTGACACTTTTGGCTTTATAACTCAGTTTTATAAAAGCTTGTTTACTTTGTAAAATTTATGTTATTGCATGTGCATGGAAATTCAAATAACAAATTCCCAGTTTGAATAAAGCAATTCAAATAGTTTTTTTTTTTAAGTGTTTATTGGCCAGGTGGTGGCTCACTCCTTTAATCCCAGCCCTTTGGGAGGCCAAGGTGGGCGGATCACGACTTCAGGAGTTTGAGACCAGCCTGACTAACACGGTGAAACTCCATGTCTACTAAAAATACAAAAGTTAGCTGGGCATGGTGGCACACACCTGTAATCCCAGCTACTTAGGAGGCTGAGGCAGGAGAATTGCTTGAATCCGGGAGGCAGAGGTTGTGGTGAGCTGAGATTGCACCACTGCACTCCAGCCTGGGTGACAGAGTAAGACTTTACATCTCAGGAAAACAAAAACCAAAAAAAAAAAAAAAAAAAAAAAAAAAAAAAAAAA
>NW_016107816.1:281287-290183 GCF_001604975.1 Cebus imitator | reverse complement strand
AAAAAGAAAAAGCAACAAAAGTTTATTCTAACAGCATTTTTAAAGCCAAATGAATTACTGACATACTAGATTGTAAACTTCTGAAGTCTAGGACTGTGACTTACTCATTTTTGTTTTCCTCTGAGCTTAGCATGATACCTTGCATACAGAAGTCCATGAGTAGTTATTTTTTGAATGAATTAATCTGTGATGAAATATTTCCAATGAATTTTCTGTTCCCTTTCAGTTGATAAAAAGCCAGAAAGATATAAACTAAATTTATTTAAAATTATTTTTGAAATATGAAGAAAAGATATTTTTGAAATATCTTTTGTATTTTTGAAATATGAAGAAAAGATAACAGTTAAAGGTTAATGTCATTCAGCATTTGAAAAGTTAGATTTCCAAAAACAATACATTGTAAGGTGATTACTCATTTTTACTAAATAATACTTTAAAAAATTATTTGTAATTACTGAATCACCTTCTTCAAGTATTAAGTGCTGAGTATAATCGCCATTTATTTATTAAATTTTGGTTTATTCAGGAATGAACCAATTGTGTAAAAATGAACTATATGTATATATCAGTTACATCAAACAAAAATTGAACTCTATATAGGAGAAAATATTAAATTAAGTATGTATACATTTAATTTAATGAAGTTTACCCTCATAGTTGTTATCTTTATTTTTTAGGAAGGAAAACAGAAATAACTTGCTGCGTTGTCTGGAGTTACATGGTGAGTTTAGAGATTAAAGTTAGATCCAGTAATTTGTGAATCCCAAGTTTCATGTTTCAATATTTGGTGTTACTTATAGTGACTCATAAAATTGACTGATGTCATATGTCAGTACTTAGGTGACAATTTACAGAAAGTCATCTCTGCAGCTTGATGGGCGACAACCCTTTTCAACCAAAAAGTAAGTGTTGCTGCCACAACTAATACAAGTATGTGTGGCTTTCGTATAACTTTGCTTCAGGAGAAAGGATGAAAGTCGGGAGACATTTTTTTAAAAACAAAAATACTTAAAATTATTAAAGTAACAAATGTTCACAGAAAAACAAGTAATGTAAATAAAAAAGTGGGTAAAATAGAAGTGTTTTTCCCCATTACCAGAAGGAACTATTTTTACCAGTCTGGTATATGTAATCATATATGTTTCTTCTGTTCATAGACAAAAAACAAATTATTTCTAAAAAAATTATAAAGCTATTGTATCTTAAAAATTCTTTTTCTCAAAAATATATCCTGGATATATTAACAATGGCAGTTTTTTTTTTTTTTTTTCCCACAAAACGGTTAAGGGAGACCTTTGCATACTATGTTAGTTGGCTTAGGGCTGCCATAACAAAGTACCACAAACTGCGTGGCTTACACAATGGAAATTTTTCTCATAATTCTTGAGGCTAGAAGTCCAGGATTGAAGTGTTGATAGGATTGGTTTCTTCTGAGGGCCGTAGACTGATAGGATTGGTTTCTTCTGAGGGTTCGAGGCCTCTCTTCTTGACTTGTAGATGGCCATCTTCTTATTTTATTTATTTATTTTTTTTGAGGCAGAGTCTCACTGTCACCCAGGCTAGAAAGCAGTGGTGTGATCTCAGCTCATTGCAGCCTCCTCCTCCTGGGCTCAAGTGATTCTCCTACCTCAGCTTCCTGAGTAGCTGGGACTGTAGGTGTTCAACACCATGTCCAGCTAATTTTTAAAAATATTTTTAGTAGGGACTGGATTTCACCGTGTTGGCCATGCTGGTCTGGAAACCTCAGGTGATCCAGCTGCCTTGGCCTCCCCAAGTGTTGTGATTACAGGCGTGAGCCACCGTTCCCAGCCTCCATTTTCTCCTTATATCTTCACATGGTCTCCTTCCTTGCTTGTGTCTGTGTCCTAATCTCCTCTTCTATTAAGGACACCAGACACATTGGATTAGGGCCCACCCTACTAACCTTATTTTAATTTAATTACTTCTGAGGACCGAATCTCCAAATATAGTCACATTCTGAGGTAGTGAGGGTTAGGACTTCAACGTATGAATTTTGAGAAAACACGGTTCAGCCTGTATAAATGATACTTTTGTTATCAGTATACGGGTGTCCCTAATTGTTTGAAATACGCATTTTCATAATGACTTTACCTAGTCCATAGATTATTAATATGCTGTGTGCCCACTACCCCTCTAATGTGTAGGGGGAAATATATTCCCATCTGACCTTGGACATACAAAACTAAGACACATGAAAAAATAGTGAGCAGTTTGGGCTCATATCTGTTAAATCTTGAATTGCACGATATTGGTTGTTAATGTAATTCATATTTTGAAGGAAAGTAAAATCTAATAGTTTACAAGGGGAGTTATAATTGAACCAAGAGTTAGGAGGGGCAGGGAATTAATATTTTGTGAAGTATCCACTTGAATTTAGGTGCTTTATATGGCATTTTCTTGAATCTATGTAATCTATTAGTTAGATATCATACCTGTATTGTAGATGAGGAAAACAGGTTCAAGTAACTTTTCTAGAGTCATATGATTAAAAACAATACAGTAAAGATTTGAATTATTCAATTTGATATAAAGTCTCTGCTCTCTTTGCTCCAGACTGGCATGTTATAGATTGTATAGCTGAGAAGGAAAGACATTCTGAGTAGAAACAGTGGTATAAATAATGTCTCTGAGACACACAATAAGGCTGGTGTTTCAAGTATTTAAAAACGCAAACACTAAGTTATGACTTGCCAATGAAAATTAATATTTTTAATTATTAGATTTTAAGAACTATGTATAATTAGTAAAATAGTACAGCTTAGAGAAAAAAGGGGTCAGTTCTTGATATTGATGGCATTTAGGAAAATGGGAGGGCCTTTTTTTTTTCTTTGGTAGGTGGGTTATACTAAACATTTAAGTAACATTAGACCAGGAAATGATTTGTGATATTCTTCTTGTGAGAAATATCTACTTTGCCCTTAATGGAATAAGCCTAATTCATTTTCCATATCTCTTATCCTAGCATCTCTTTCCTGCTGTGTTCTGTGCCTGGCATTCTTTTTTTTTTTCTTTCTCTTGAGATAGAGTCACCCAGGCTGGAATGCATTGGCGTGATTTTAGCGCACTGCAACCTCTGTCTCCCAGGTTCAAGTGATTCTCCTGACTCAGCCTCCCAAGTAGCCCGGCTAATTTTTGTATTTTTAGTAGAGACAGGGTTTCACCATGTTGGCCAGACTGGTTTTGAACTCCTGACCTCAAGTAATCTGCCCACCTCAGCTTCCCAAACTGCTGGGATTGCAGGTGTGAGCCACCGCTCCCATCCTGCCTGGCGTTCTTGAATCTGGTTTAGTTTATCCAATTTATCTCCCACCTGTTTCCTCTTATTCTTAGTTTATCTCCCTTTTGTTAATACATTGTTGAAAAGCCAATTGTTAGATATAATCCTTTTTGTAGTGATAATCATATTCTATGTATATGACTGAAACTCACTTTCACTGGATTTGACTCACTTTCACTGAATTTTCTGTCCACTGTAAATAACTGTCATCCATTATCTGTTTATCTGAGTTTTTCTATTTAATATCTTAGAGAGTAAGCTCTGTGTTTCTCACTGTTGTTACCACATACTTACTACAAATGTCAATTCAGAAATTGCTATTAGGATTATTATAGTACATCTTAAATATTATGTTATATATTACAAAAATGTTTTTATTTTCAAAAATGAGGTTTACTTCTCTCCTTTTGAAAATTAGGTAATTCAAAAATGGCAGAACTGTTTATGGAATGTGAAGAAGAAGAGCTGGAACCATGGCAGAAGAAAGTAAAAGAAGTTGAGGATGATGATGATGATGAGCCAATCTTTGTTGGAGAGATATCAAGTTCAAAACCAGCAATTTCAAGTAAGCATTTACTTTTAGTAAAGCCAAGCTTTATGAGGTATTATTTCTAATGGGAAAACTTGTGAAGTATTTAACAGGTACTTGATGTTCATGTTCCATTGTAAAGAGTTAGGTCTGAGAGATTGGGTGTGAGGCTAGTAAGAACTTGAGAATCAGGATGGGGATGTGACTGGGGACTTGAGGAAGGAGGTAAGAGGTTAAACATCAGATGTCAGAAAAGAGAAATGGACTGAGATTAGCTGGTGACCTTGGAGGTCTTCTGAGATTAGAAATCACAATTTTTAATGGAGTTAAGTAACTTATTTATTTATTTAGAGACAGAGTCTCATTCTGTCCCTAGGCTGGAGCACAGTGGCGCAATCATGGCTCACTGCAGCCTCAACCTCCTTGGTTCAAGTGATCCTCCCGCCTCAGCTTCCAGAGTAGCTGGGACTATAGGTGTGTGTTACCATACCTGGCGAATTTTTGTAGAGACAGAGTCTCACAATGCTGCCCAGGCTGCTCTCTAACTTCTGAGCTCAAGTGATCCAGCCTTGGCCTTCCAAACTGTGCTAAGATTACAGGTGTGAGTCACTGTACCTGGCCTTAAGTAATGTATTTATCTGTTTATCCTTTTTCATTTTTCTCACTTAAATCCAGAAGAAGAGAAAATAAAACATTTGGAATGCTTTGCTTAAAATGTCAGAATATACTAAGTGAGTTTTTGTTAGTCCTAAGTGAGACTTCTCACATCCAGGCTTCATTGCAGTGTCATCTATACATGGCTACAAAATGTATAGGTGATAAATGATTGCACAGTCTCTGGCCTGTGTACCAACAGAGGCTGTAGCTTCTGACCATATCCATTTTCCAGCAACTCCCATTTATATTCATGAAAAAGAATGGCATTATCTACAGCCACTGTACTTGGATGGGTTAGCATTTAGTACATTTAAATCCTTAAGGCTTTTGGGCAGAGCAACTTGGTACCTTTGTGGCTTATTAGCTTTAAGTTAGAGAATTGGATTTGACATTGTGATAATGTTAAAGTACAGATACTGATGACATTTGTTAAAATGCCCACTCAAAAATGTATGATAGAGTGCAGAGAAATAAAGTAAAAATTTCAGAGAAAAAGAGAAAATAGACCTTTTTCCATTTTATTTACTTGTTTGTTTGAAGCCAGGAGAATTTACCAAAGAATGTGATGTACCCATTTTACTAGTCTGTGTGTATGTGTTTGTGTGTTTACTTACCATGGTAGTGCTTCAAAGTGTCATTAAGAGACTACTTTAAAATTTTCTGAAAGCCTAGTTCTCACTTTGCTTACCTCTAAACTTGGATTGGCACTTTTATTCAGTTTTATTAGAGAGAGAATAATTTCACCAGTTGAATTTTTAATACCATTTTCCGTAGCAGATTGGTCATCTCTCATAGAGTGCTAAGGGGAGTGCTGCTTGGATTATAAAATGAATTAGGCATCATGGCATCTTTGGTGATAGTGAAGCATAATATTCTCGTGATTATTTCTTTATACTGAAATATATTGTTAAATTATTCAAACTCTTATTGAAAACATGACAATTGAGTTTCAAGCTGAATTTATACTGATTGTAGATGACTGTTTATGGTATTCAAGTAGAATAGTGTACATTAGTTTTAAAATAATTCCATCAAGAAGGGGATTGACTCCAATAGAATTTCTTTTCTACAATATTAAGGTGAATAATTTAAATGGTTTTATTGTTGTCTTATGTGTAAGCCATACAATTGTTAACATATGGAACATGAGTTAAATGTTTATGTAAAACTTCGAGAAAGGAGGACAAAAACTTGTGGTCCATAGACTACAGCTACTAAAAAGTACTACAGCAATAGTTCTTTCATGGTTTGAATAAATATTTAATCCTGAATTTCTGAGTGAAAAACAGTGTCAAGTTCTTTGAGCAGATTTTTCTCTAGTAAGACTTCTGTAGTGTTTAATTACAGAGCACTGCATTGACATTGTCAGAAAACAACCATATTTTTGTGTGAACCATTGTTTTATATAATGACTTAATGGGATCTGGTTTCTTTGTACTGTGAGGAAGATAAAATAAATTTTTATGAGATATGGTGGATTTTTTTTTTTTTTGGTGCTTTTTACGTTTTTCTAACCAGCAATTTTAGGCAAATCCTTATGCTTCCAAATTATAGTTTGATAAGCTAGAAGTTACAGAGTTTACTTGTATGCAAGAATGAGGAACTTTAAACTGATCCTCAAAGTCATGGCAGGCTCAGATTGACCTCTGGTGTAGTGGTAGATTTGCGACCTCTTAACTAATAATATGCTGTGATAAACTGTTGGTTTACTTTAGACTGCAATCTGTGTTAGTTTTCCTTTTTTAACTCAAAACTAATAGTAGATAATCCAATGAGATTTTCCATAATGGAACTTCAAGGCGTTTAGAGGTGTGAATGCAGTGTAGAGTTTGGGCAAAAATTTGATTTTGAATCATAGGAACCTGACTGTATGTACAACCCTGTCATCACTGAAAGAAAAATATATAGTTAAATTATAGGTTGAATATAAATATATTTTTGGAAAACTTTTATTAACTACGTGGACTATTTCTTTGCAAGCACAATGTTTTGACTCACATGTAGTCAGATTTGTCATTCCCTTACTTCTGGCTTTTGAATTTTGAGTTGTAATGAGAAAGATTGTTCTTAGTCTATAAAACAATTAAAGCTAGTTATGTATGCGTTTAAAATGAACTCTATTCTTAAATTAGTGATTAGTTATATACTCCTTCCAGAAATCTGTTTACATGTTTTCAATTCATGATTTCTGTTATCTTAACATGTATTTCATTCAAACACTGAATTTTAAAATAAATATAATTTTTTATAGATATTTTGAACAGAGTTAACCCCAGCTCATATTCAAGGGGACTAAAGAATGGTGCACTCAGTCGAGGTACAGTATTATTGTACTATTTTAATTTTAAAGTGAAGTATTTTGACAAAATTGATTATGTACAAATAATTTCAATATATTCTGTTACTTTAAAATACAGGTATTACTGCTGCATTCAAGCCTACAAGTCAACACTACACGAATCCAACATCAAATCCCGTGCCTGCCTCACCAATAAATTTTCATCCTGAGTCTAGATCTTCAGATAGTTCTGTTATTGTTCAGCCTTTTTCTAAACCTGTAAGTGTTTCTAAAACTATACAGCCAGTTCAGGGATCCGTTGGATATTATTTATCAATATCAACAGTACCCAGTTAAACTTCTGGACTGTCATAAGTAGTCATCCAGTAGAAGCATAATTAGTAAAATGTCACCATATTTTTGTAGCTCAAGTACTACCCAAAGTAATAACTGAATGAGCTAACTACCCAACCTGTTAATAAATCAGGCAGTATGCTTAAATAGGTACAATAATGAAAACTGTGCCACCAAAATATGAATAAAATTATAATCAGTAATAAATATTACATAATGGCAAATATTTAAGATTGCAAACTGGGCCAGATATTCTTAATTGGGAAAATAATTAAGAGACCATCATAGCTTTTATAACATTCCTTCATAGTTCAGTTAACAAAAAAATTTTTTTTCCTGTTACAAAAAACTCCCACTTTTTTTCTGTTACAAAAAGTAATAGAAAATGGTAATAGTTTCCATTCATTGAGCTGTTAATATGTATAAGGCTTTATGCTAAATGCTATAGGTAATTTGATTTCATTTAGTTCTTAAACATCCCCATGAAGTAGACACTATTATTATCCTCATTCTTTAGTTGAGGAAACTGAGGGTCATAGAGATTGAAAGATTCACTCAAGATCCCAAAGCTGGCAGTTGATGGATCTGGATTTCAATCCAGCATAACCCATAGTTTATATGTATATGCACACATACATACATATATGTTGTATATAAATGTACAGTTAGAAATGAAAGAATTGCCTTAGTTGAACAGTTCTGACTATAATTTGCAATCCCCTGGGGTTCCCCAAGACCCTTTTAGAGGTTTGGGAGTCAACAGTGTTGTCATTATAATCAAAGACCATTTTCCACTGTGTTGACATTTGCACTGGTGATGCTAAAGTAATGTGGGTAAGCTGCTGGTGCCTTAGTGTGCATCAAGGTAGTGCCACCAAACTGTACATATAGTTTCTGTATTAGTCACCTGCCATGCATGCACAGTAAACTATATTAGTCAACTGAGTGTTACTTGGTTATACCCAGATTCTTTGATGAAGTATTAAAATGTTAATAGTTTTGTTAACTGTCCACACTTGAATATGTGTCTTTTAAAATATTCTGTGTGATGACATGGGTAGTATACATAAAATACCTTTGTGTTTGAAGTGTGATGGTTGTCTTGAGAAAAAGCACCTGTGTGATTGACTTGTGAGGTAAACAATTTTTTTTTTGGTTGTTGTTAATAGAGCACTGTTTTTACTTGAAAGAATGACTGACAAACCATGGTGTATTAGCTATTTATTTATTTCTGTGTATCTATTACCACAAACTTACACAGCTTAAAACAACATACACTCCTTATCTCATGGTCTCACAATTTCTGAATCAGGTCATGGCTTAGGTGGGTTTTTTGCTTTAGGATCTCACAAGACTACATTCAAGATGTGGTCCCTGAAGTTGCAGTTTCATCTGAAATTCTGCTGGGGAAGTGTTTGCTGACAAATTCACGTGGTTGTTGGTAGCATTCAGTTCCTTAAGGTTGGTTGTTGGACGGGGAGTCTCAGTATCTTGTTGGCTTTTGGCTGGCTCCTTGCCAGGTAGGTCTTCCCAATAAGGCTGCTTGCTTCCTCAAAGCTAGCAGGTGAGGGTGAGTCCTTAGCAAGATGCCCTTATAGTCTTAGGTAACATAATTATTTACACAAAAATCATATATATCTTGTCACCTTTGTTGTATTCTGTTGGTTAAAAGCAAGTCAGAGGTCCTGCCCGCATTCGAAGGAAGGGAATTACACAGGACGTGAATACCAGGACCTGGGGCTTATGGGTAATGACATTTCCATAGAGGTCACTTTAGAGT
>NW_016107816.1:207894-281262 GCF_001604975.1 Cebus imitator | reverse complement strand
ATTTATTCAATCTTGATTGTTTGGCAAACGTTTCCTCAAACCTGTCACTTCAGCGAAAACAATTGATAGTCGTATTTGTTGCCAATGGTAAAATTTGAACTTTCAAGCAAAAACTCATTTACCACCGTGATCTTGACAGCTTTCGAATACTTCAAGACTTTTCTGATGACTGGTGGTATTGATAAATAATGATTTTAAAAATATTGTGTAATGAACTATGTCACCATTTGGAAGACCTGTATAAGTCAATGAAACCAATATTTTCCTAATAACTAGTATATATGCTACAAAAGTATTCATGGGTAAATGATCCTAAGATAGACCATTGATTTTAAGGGAACAAGGTGTTCTGGAATATGGTTTCAGATTTCACACTGCAACAGACCTTTTTGAAAGTACCAACTGTTCAGTTTTGGTATAGTATCAAAGTAGTATTTCCACAGTTAATTAAAACCCTATTAAAACACTCCCTCTTACATTCCTAACGAGGCAGGTTTTAGTAATATTCTTCAACCAAAACAACATGTCCTAACCGATTGAAGGCAGAAGCAGATAAGAGACTAAAACAATTTTTGATTAACTAGATATTTAAGAACTTTGCAAAGATATGAAACAATGCCACTCTTCACTATTTTTTGTGTGTTTGCAAGTCATTTTTCATTAAAATGTTATTTATGTTAATCTGTAATGAGTTTGTTATTTAAAAATGAATAAATAAATGTTCTAAAATGTTCTCTGTTTTAATTTCTAGTATGGAAATTATTGATAGATATAACCAACGTAAAAAAAAAAGTCTTTTTGGGTTCAACAATTTTAAAGTGTGTAAAATAGTTCTGAAGCCAAAGAGTTAGGGCACCACTGTCTCAGAAAAATAGTAGTAAATTTTCCTAAAAATGTATTTTCTTTATATAATAAGAACAATCAGGGAGACTACTCAGTCTCTATCTTGAATCATCTATGATTTAAGGTTCCACAGGCTGTTTCTGATGTTTTAAAAAATTTAATACGTGGCCAGGCGTGGTGGCTCATACCCGTAGTCCCAGCACTTTGGGAGGCTGAGGCGGGTGGATCACCTGAGGTATCAAGAGTTCAAGACCAGCCTGGCTAACAGGGCAAAACCCCGTCTCTACTAATAATACAAAAATTACTTGGGCGTGGTGGCGTGTACCTGTAATCCCAGCTACTCGTGAGGCTGAGGCAGGAGAATCACTTGAACCTGGAAGGCGGAGGTTGCAGTGAGCCAAGATCACACCACTGTACTTTAGCCTGGGTGACAGAATGAGACTCTGTCTCAAAAAAAAAAAAAAAAAATGTAACAGGTGTTCCTGAAGATAACTGGAAAGCTATCCACAGTGTAACAATTCTTTGCTATTAGTTGGAATCAAATTAACTCAGTGGTTTTCGCATGCATATTATAAGCTGTTTGGCATTTGAGAGAAAAAAATTGGAAAAAGAACATTATTTGATAGTTTGTTAGGTAAAAATCTTTCCAACATTGGATCCAGGGAGGGAAAAAAAAAGCAAGAGTTGTTATGTTTGGTGTAATAAGAGTTAGAAATCTGATTATTTTCTGACTCAGAATTGGGCATAGTTTTTTAAATCAGAGCACCTTAGTTGATCGTTCCCAGTCCTTGGGTTCTTTTAAAAATATGAGAGGTTTTGTCAGTTGGTCTGGCAAGGACCCAGAAGCGATAGCTTCTTAAAAACTCTTCAAGTGTAATTCTACTGTACAGTCCAAGTTAAGAATGAAAGAGGTGTATTCTGGAATAAATTGAGAATCCCGGTTAAGGGACTTTTCTCTGACTTTTGGAAGCTATTTTAATAAATTATAATTAGTAGTTTTTCATTTTATGTCATTTTGTGTTTGTGATTTTACTTTTCATGAAATGTATCTCAACATCGCTTTCAGGTTGGCAGGGATGGGATATATTATTATAACCTAGAAAGTCAATGTGATATAGCTTAAGCATGGGCTATTACAAAGCATGGGCTTTGTAATCAGTCAGACCTGGTTTCTAATTCCAGCTCCATTAGCAGCAATTGGGGCTGTATTGGGAGCCTTACTCGACCACACCTAACCTTAGTTTACCTATTTATAAAATGGGTAATAATATTAGGTCTTTATTAATATTATTGTGATAGCTGCTTGATATGATACATGTACCATGAAGAGCACGTACATTTAAAACAAAGAACTGTGGCTATTATTTCAGTTTGAAAGGTAAATTACTTGAAACTCAGAAGTGACTGTTCCATTATTTCACAAATATTTGGAGAAAATATTTACTTTGAAGTAAGATTATGTTTTATTACTGTTAAATCATAGGGCATTATGATTTTTTTTAAAAAAATGCTACATGTTAAAGCCCAAATGCCTACATCTACCTATTAGGCCTCAAATTCTAGGATTAGTGTGAGTTGCGTTAATAGCTTATTTCCATAACTTCTTAACAAACCCATGTCAATAGAAAAGTTGGTAACAAAGCAAAATTCTTAAAACTTAAATATTCCTTAATTTATAATAAAACCTTTATATTTCTCTTATGAAATAATATGTATTTTGGGACAGATTTTGGAAAAGTGAGAAGAGGACCATATAGTATATGCAAATACATATTTCTCTTTTTTTCTGAACATTCTACTTGGAACATGTCACTGGGTATTCCTTAAAAAAAAATGTTAATTTGGCTGGGTGCAGTGGCTCATGCCTGTAACCCCAGCACTTTGGGAGGCCGAGGTGGGCAGATCATGAGGTCAAGAGATCGAGACCATCTGGCCAACAGGATATACTGAAAATATTTAAATACTACTTTTAGTACAACAGGATTATACTAAAAATACAATTTTTAAATACTATTTTTAGTACAAAAGGATTGTACTAAAAATACAAATAGCTGGGCATGGTGGCACACGGCTGTCCCAGCTGTTCAGGAGGCTGAGGCAGGAGAATCGCTTGAACCCGAGAGGCAGAGGTTACAGTGAGCCAAGATTGCACTGCTGCGCTCCATCCTGCAGACAGAGTGAGACTATGTCTCAAGAAAGAAAAATAAAGTGATTTTTTGCACAGTAGTTTATCAGTTTAATCATTCCTCCATTGTTAGACATACAGGTTATAATTGTTTTGCTGTTATAATTAAATTTTCCTTAAACATTTTTATTTCATCACCATAAATTATTAAAAATGGAATAGATAAAAGAACCTTTATTTTTTTTTTTTGAACATAAACTCAAGATTTTATCTTCATAAAAGAAAAGATGACTTAGAACTGGATCACTTGGCCTTTTCTCTTATCTCCTCCCAGCTCAAAATGCTTGCATCTTAGCATTCTCTTAGATCTGCAGTTGGGCTCAGCGCACTCAAGTCTTAGCACAATCTTCTTTGTAGTTTTAGCTTTTTTCTGGAAAATCGGCTTAGTTTGCCCACCCTAGCCACTCTGCTTCCTGTCATAACACCGCTTTCCCTGGGCATACAGAGAATCCTTGCCCTTCTTGTACGGTGTCACTTTGTGGGGTTGGTGCTTGCTACACTTCTTTCGGAAAGTCCGGCGGGTTTTAGGAACGTGACCACTACCGGCACGGAGAGCGGAGATGAACCTTTTAAAGGCTTTCATAGCTACTGCCAAAGTTTTTGTGCAGATAAATTATACTAAAATATGAGCACCACTTTGCCAATAGTGAATGTTATCATTACTTTTTGATTCAAACTAATCTTAGACACAGAAAAAAATAGTACAAACAGTTTTCATATACCCCTTATCCAGTTTTCCCTTATGTTAACATTTTATCACTACTGGGTAATTAACATTAATTCAGCTATAGACCTTACTGGAATTTCATCAGTTTTCCCATTAATGTTCTTTTTCATGCCCAGTATCTTATTCAGAATCCCACCTTGCAGTTATTTCTTTTTAGTCTACTCTATTTTCTAGTTATTCATCCTTTCTTTGTCTTCCACTACCTTGACAATTTTAAGAGTAGTGGCCAATTAATTAATTAATTTTATAGCAGATATTATGGTAACATGCCAATTTATTCGTTAAATATTGCTGTTGTTTTTATTTGCATTTTTTTTTGGCTAGCAATTTGGAAAAAAGGTATTTCATATGTGTTGTTCATTTGTATTTCTGAATTCTCAGTTTATGTCTTTTGCCCATATTTTTCCTAAACTGATGGTCTATTTTCCTTTAATTTTTAATCATTATTAATCATGAAACTTTTCTTGTTATATGTTATGACATGTAGAATGGCCCAAAAGTCACTCTCAGAGCTTATTGTTCACAATGGGTATCTTTTAGAAGTATTAGTAGTATTGGAGTACATTTGTGTATGTGTGTATCACTATATTTATGTATTATAAAATTGGAGTATATGTCCCTAAATTATATTGACCATACTTTTCATAATTATGTACACTAAATATATATGTATGCTCATATATATTATACATTTATACTGCTTTATACTTGACCACATTATCATTCATCTCATACTTTCACTCCTCTCTTCTTAAGATCTTCCTTTTAGTTTGGACCACCCTTTCTCCTGATGGAAGGGCTAAAACTTCCTTTGCATCCGGATGTCTCCAGGAACAGGACAGCTGGCCCAAATTTCTTCTATAAACAACTTCTATTCTAAACCCTCTCTGCCTGGCATTCTTATTTGTTCACTCTGCTGACCTGATGCTTTTGTATTTGACTGATGAGACAGAAGATTCCTGGCCTGCCATGGCTTTCTATGGGATGATGGAACGTGTGTGGGGCCCATTTTTTTCTCCTTCTGACGTATAGCTTATACATTTCTCCAATAAAGATGATTTCAAAATTCATATTATGTGATATATTCATCCTTAACACTGATGCACAATACTGTAGATTGATTCCATTTGTTTGCCCTGATATCTCAGATGTGGGGTTTTTAAAGGCATAGAAGCTTTTAATTTTTTTGATCACATCAATATGTTTTTTATTTTTCTCCTTGCTCTTGCCCAAAGATTTTGCTAAGTTCTATTATTTGCCCTTTAATGGGGATACTGCATCTTTAGAAGTTACTTATAGGTTATCAATCTTATTGATATAAAGTTGGTTTATGTTTCTTTTACCTTGAAAAAGTTGGACTAAGAATTTTTCCCCCATTTTAGTTTTCTAGTCAGCAGTAAACCAGCTCTAAATAATAGCTTGCTTTCAGTTTCAGTAGATGATAATTTTGGCAAAGTAGCAATTATCTTTGTGTTATTAACTTGTTAATAATTGAGTCATCAAAGGGTTTCCTTAGAATATTGGGCAAGCAATTAAGTTTTTAAAAGTCTACAGGGTAAAATTCTTATATAATTATATAAAATTACATAATATGTAATATATAATCATATTGAAATAATTTTAACTGTTGATTAAATGTATTATTTTTCCTTTGAACTATTTAACAGGGTTATATAACAAACTCATCACGAGTTGTGTCTAATAAGTCGTCAGAGTTACTGTTTGACTTGACCCAGGATACAGGGTTATCACATTACCAAGGGAGACCAACACTTTCTATAGCAGGTTGGTTTTAGTATTTTTTTTTTCATAAAGATTATAAAAAGAAACTTGATGAATATGCATGTGAGATTGGCTTTCTGTTTTGAAGCCCCTCCTTTGTGGGAAGTGTATCATGTATTGTAAGGTGGAATGTCACTAGTAGTTCTTGAATACCTTTCTTGGGTAATTTTCTGTAAAATCCTATTTAATGACAGAATATTTTATTTCTTCCTATTAAGTAACCAACTTTAAGCTCATTCTCACTTGGAGCTAACCATAGTTGAGAAATATTAAAATAATTTCTGTGAGTTAGAGAACTTCTCAGGTAGCCTAAATACTCTGTTAAAAAAAAAAAAAAGGATTAGTTTCTATGGACACTAAGTGTGAAAAATACATGGTTATAGTTGATTTCTTATTAGTTTAATGTCTTTCTATTCTAATATATTGTTTCAGCATGATAGTTGAATATGATTATAAGGTGGTATTATAAACTGCCCACAATAAATAGTGATTTGCACATAGTAAGTACTCATTAAATGTACATTGAAGGATTAATGAACGTTCCCTGTTGAACAACATTTAAGATTTTTTGATTGTATACTATAACAAAGTTTTTCATTAAAATAAATTAGTGTACTATAAAAGAATTTTATCTAATTGAAAAATCAAGGCAATTACTCTTTGTACATTAGCAATTTGCATCCAAATATTTGACTAAATAGACATACACATGATTTTTTGGAATTTTTAGATTTACTAACAAATTAGTGTGGAGAATGTACCAAACCCTCTCGCAGTTTTTGTTATAGTAATACTAACTTTTGTTGTAAACTTAGACTGTTTTTCCATTTTGATAATACTTGATTTGTTATTCACCTCTCTGGGTGTCAGTTAATTATTTAGTAACAATCTGGTTTGTGAAATAGTTAAGAATCAAAAGAAAGAGGGAGAAAATATAGTTGTCTTAGTTCTAGTTTCATAAAGCATATAGTCTTTATTCATAGAAAAAGTCTGAATTCTTGAAACTTCTTGGGAATAAGGAGAAATAATGATTCCTGTTATTCCTGTAAGTGTTCTACTTTGGAGTGGGACTTTAGCGTGAGCAGTAAGTAGGATGATTTGATCCTCTATTCTTAAGATTTTTGTAGCCTCTATTAAGTTACATAACCACTTTGATTTTCTCATATTGTTAAAAGGGAGATTTTAATTTTTTTTGTATAATGCATTCATTCTTCACATCTGGAACCATTGTTTTGGACATGTAATTTTAATTCCTGCTCTACTTTGCTCAGGAATTTTTTAATGCCCAAATCCAAGTGAAATGTGAGAATACAGTATAAGCTTTAAAAGGCTGGACAACACAGTTATTATGAATGATATGTGCTACATGTTCAGTAACATGATTAACAGACTACCATCTAGGGAGATTATGGGGGTTTGGAGAAGACTGGATTTGAGCTAAATCTTAAATGAGAATAGGCTTTTACTAGCAGAGAGAGAACTGTTGAGGGTAGGGTGTAGCACAGGCCAAACACAACAGAGATAAATAAGTTAAAGCATCAAAATTTAAAACAAATACAGAGTGATTTTGTTTAATCTTGAGATTTTTTACCTTAAAAATTCTTAAAGCAATCTATTTTTGCTGTCCAGCCTGCTATAAATCAGATGCTTAATTCAGAATGCCAGCATTCCTTGGTTTTTCAAGTAACTTAAGCATCTCACAAGAATGTGAATGTGATTACCCAGAATCTTTCCCGTGTACCTACAGTATAGCTATCAGTAATCGAGTATTTTGAAGATGGAAAAAAATCATTTTTATGTTATCTCAAAAGGATTAAACAGAGAAACCAAGTAGTATAATACTTTTTCTTTTTGCTGAAATGGTTGCTCTTAGTAAAAGGTTGACAGGTGAATCTATTATAATATTTTTCCCCTCTAAAGTAAGTTAAATATACAATATTTTGTTAGTAACGATAACAGCTGTAATTTATTATTGAGTTCTTTCTGTGTAACAGATGTTTTCTTGGGTGCTGTAAGTACATTATCTTGTTTGGCCCTTAAAGCAGCTCTGTAAAATAGGTTATTATAAATTATTTTATAAAAGAGGAAACTGAGGCTTAGATAAATTAATAAAGCTAAGTATACATACTAGAGAGTGACGAGGTGTGGATTTGAACGTGTCTGACTTAAAAACCTGGAATATTTCTATTATATTTACCTTACCATTTCTACTTTTAATGTACAATTGGGAGAATTAAAATATGATGTACAGTTTTAGAATCTCTTTTACAAAGTACAGTTGTATGTTATTTTCAAAACAATACTTTTTTGAGCCTTGTTATAGCCTGGATACCCTCATTTCTCTTGTGAATGCAGTAAATAAAACTAAAATCCTTTAGCCTTAACATTATGGTTTTCAAATGGGAAAGTATTTTTAGGAACAAAATCCTTATATAAACAAATTTTTAATGCAAAATTTTAATAAAACAAAAATGTTTCTCGGTTAGACATGTTCAGTATATTATCTAAAGTGGACTCATTAATCTCTGGGGAACATAGTGTGAAAATCATTATGCTTACTACTTCCATTATGTGTCTTTTAAATAAATGAATGAAGTATTATCATTGAAGATTAGTTATTTCCACCATAGCGATAAATGGATAATACCACCCAAAGTCGTGAGAGTAGACCACTCTTCAGTTTGTTAGGTAGGAAAAGAACTAAATTTCCATTAGACATTTTAAGTTGTTAAATAAAAAAAGCATCTTAAGAGTATCTCTAAATTTTGAAACAGATATTTTTTTTTTACAAACTCTAATGTACTAAATGCACATTTAAGCATCTAAAGATAATTCATTTGTTAGAACTTATTCATAGTATTCTTTATTTTTTGGTTGGAATATTTTTATCTGGCTCCCTTTAAAATAGCTATTTACATATTGCTTTTTTTGAAGCCATATTTAGAATTTTCTTTCATCGAGGGATTATTTTCTAAATTATTTAAATATATGTAGTCCATGATAAATATATGTGCAATTTCTTTATACCCTTGAGTTCGGATCACATCAAGTTTTTATCATTATTGTCATAATATGATAATTTAATATATTACCTTTAATTTAGCTCTGAACTATTTTTACTCAGATGTAAATAATATCCTAATTTTTAAAAATATTTTCTCACTATTTAAATCATGTAGGTATGAATGAAAGTTCATTTTTATCAAAACGTCCTTCTACTTCTGAAGTTAATAATGTTAATCCAAAGAAGCCTAAGCCTAGCGAAAGTGTTTCTGGAGCAAATTCCTCAGCTACATTACCTTCAGTTAAATCTCCTTCAGTGACATCTTCCCAGGCTATGTCAGCAAAAGGTAAATATGAAATCTGGTATGTAAAAAGAAATTATAGTATTTGTACATATATTTTAGAAATGGTTATAATTTTTAAATGTATTATTAGTTTTAAGGTTAAAAGGTGATGAATTTGAATCACAAATGTTCTGAATTTATTTTAGGTGCAAATACCACATCAAATCAATCTAAAAATGGAACGCCTTTTCCAAGAGCTTGTCCAAAGTGCAACATTCATTTCAATCTTTTGGATCCTTTGAAAAATCACATGAAGGTAAAACTCTTTCATTATTTAATTTGTAAAAAGTTTGCACATTTCTAAAAATATTGATAATAACAGTAATTAATGCTTTGTCCAGAAATAATCTCATTGGTATTTCCATTTAAGTAAAAATTTATATTCATAATGATTATATAGATTCTAAAATTCCTTATAAATCATCAAATTTTAAAACTTAAGGTTGTATGTAATATAATGAATGTTTATTGTATTTTAATTCTAAATAAAAATGTATTAATCAGATTAATTTATTAGGTCATACCCTTTAAACTTTTTATAAAACAGGCATTTTATTACATATTTACTTTTGCATATAACTTAAAAATTCTGTTACCTTATGGTGAAACCCCGTCTCTACTAAAAATACAAAAAATCAGCTGGGCATGTTGGTGCGTGCCTGTAATCCCAGCTACTTAGGAGGCTGAGTCAGGAGAATTGCCTGAACCCAGGAGGTGGAGGTTGCGGTGAGCCGAGATCGCACCATTGCACTCCAGCCTGGGCAACAGCAGCGAAACTCCATCTCAAAAAAAAAAAAAAAAAATTCTGTTACCTTATTTTTGTGTGATGTTAACATATGCATGTCACATTGCACAATGAAAATCTGAGTTTTACATTTTAATTTTTAACAATCAAGTATGAACTTGAAGTGTTGGAGTGTTCCATATGAAATAATTATTTTAATTCAGTCTAGAATATAGTTCATATAATTGTATAAATTAATTTGAGCTTTTTATTGGTGCAGGAAGCCCTTGAATTTAGGTTTTAAGAAATGTTCGAAGTACTAATGAAGTATGAGGTTTAGGTAATGCTTAAAGTATTTTAGTAGATATTATAGTATCCTGCTGTGTTGTACTCTCCTTACATGCCCAGTATAAATGGCAGGAAGGGAGAAAAAATCAGAAAAATGGATGTAGATTATATAAGGAAAGATGGAAGGAGCTTGGTAGAATGGCAAAGAAGTAACTTAGAAAAAGTTTTTGCTATTTCAGAGGTTTACACATTTTTATTGAAATTCAGCATTTTACAAAAAAGTAGAAAAAAATAAGGGAGCTTAAAAAATTCTAAATACAGTCTTCTTATTCATATACACAACTGTGTTTGGTCTATCCTTACTATCAGAGTATAGCCCTGGACTGCACTTTGTGCTTTGGTCTTACAGGAGAATTATCCTGTAGAGGTACTTTCAGTTTTCCTGTTCTATGTAATGTTTTGATGAGATTTCTGATTTTTTTATGTTTGGCATTACAGATGAAAAAAAGACCGTATTTTTTAGTTATCTATTTAATTTTTTTAGTAGGGAATAATACAGTCACATGATTCAAAACTAAAAAGCCTACAAAGAAATGAAAGTGAAGAATCTTACCTTGGTGTCTTTTTTACCTAGTTCCTAGTATGACTCAAAGAAAGTAATTTTTTATTAGTTTGTCTGCTTGTACAAGTAAACATTAATGTTCTTATTTTCTATTTTGTACAGAAATTGTAGCATGTTATATATACTTTTGCACCTGGAGAGAATGGCAGCATTCTCCAAAATGTGGCTTTTGTGTGTTACTTCATGGTTTGTAATTACTTCTAGTAGAAACAACAAAAACTTTGTAGAATTTTCATACTAATTTAATAAAACACTATGACATTTTAAATAAGAAAAGTATCCCTATCATTGTAAGAAATACAATTTCTTACAACTGAACTAAGTTGAAGATAAAATTGAACAATATTTGTGTTAATATCATAAGGAAATCTTGAAAGAATAGTCTCCAAATCTAGGAAGGGAAAATTTAAATCTGTGGGGACTTTTTCTAGTTTATATATGTTTATGCATCAGTTAAAGTTTTAATATTATAATAACTTTTATTTTGAAAATAATATGATTCTTAGATTATTTGTGAATGATTATTATAGATAATAATATATTATAGATATAGATTATTATAGATAGATGGAAGAAGACTAGCATATAAATAATGTTTTCTTTCAATGGAAAAATATTTAAAATATCAAATATTCTATAACAATAAGAAAAATATATTTATCTAAGACCATGTATCAGATACAATACTAAGCTTTAAATACGTTATTTCATTAATCCTTAGAAAATTCTTTGAGATATTTTTCTCTTTGTATAACTGATTAACTGGCATAACTATCTTTTAAAACTCAGTTTCTTTAATGATAAACCCCAAGCTTTCACAAATACCTTTTTTTTTTTGGTGAAGTGTAGGGGGTATTTAATATTATGTGGAAACTTGAAAATAGGTATATTATTTCTGTTTTGGGGTATGGAATTTGGTATTTACCAACCAAATATACCTTATTAATTATATTTATATTTCTGTCTCTTCGCTTCCATTTAGTCCACTTGATCTGTCCTGGTTTGAGAAACACTACATTTCAAGGCACATCTTTCATTATCAGTATTTTCTTTCATATATTGCAATTTTGTTTCAAAGTTGTTGCTGTTGTTTATGATATAGACGAATCTGGCTTTTAGAAGTGTATTGTGAGGCCAAGCGTCATGGCTCACGCCTGTAATCCCAGCACTTTGGGAGGCCGAGGCCAGGGAATCACCTGAGTCCAGGAATTTGAGACCAGCCTGGCCAACATGGTGGAACCTCATCTCTACTAAAGATATAAAATACTGGCCTGACGTGGTGACACATGCCTGTAGTCCCAGCTACTTGGGAGACTGAGGCAGGAGAATCACTTGAACCTGGAAGGTGGAGGTTGCAGTGAGCTGAGATGGCGTCACTGCATTCCCTCCTGGGCAATGGAGTGAAACTCCATCTCAAAAATAAAATGAAATAACTGTATTGTGAATGTATCCTTTACCGTTTTAATAAAATATCCCTTTCTTGGTCTTAACGTTTAGTGCCTTTCAGCCCAAATTCTACTGTGATGTTAGGGTCACAACTCCTGCTATGGTTTCCATTTGCATGGTGTATTCTTTGTTTGTTGTTTTATGTTCAACTCTTCTGAATTACTTTGTTTTAGGTGTGCCTTTTGCTTTGAGCAAAGTTGATTTTTCTTTTGTGATCCTATGTGAAAATCTCTTCTTTTAGTAATGGGTTTAGATTTACCAGTATGATAGATTTATTTGGTTTTAGCTCTGTTAAAATTTTTCATTAATCCTTTCTCTTTTAAAAGCCTTTCACAGTGTGGTTGCTTTATGTGTGTGTAGCTGTAGTTTTGTTCTCCTGGTTATCTTTCTGATTTTAATGTATAACTCCACTCGTCTTCCATTCCATTATCCATTCTCTACTGTTCTTTTCTATGAGGAAAGATTAAAGTAGCATAAAACTTCTTGTTTTTAATCTACCCATCTTTGCCTTTTGCTAACTGATTTTAGTCAATATTGCCTGACCGTTTGTTTACCTTTGCTATTAAAATGCCTGTACCTGTATTACTTTATTTGGTGGCTCTGGTACTCCTTGATGAACTGCTACTATATGTGAGGCAGTATGTGAACTCTTGACCTCATACTCTTTGTTCTTTTATCCTCTCCCAATTTTTATTTGTTGGTTGTACTATTTTTCCATTTTCAGGGCATATGACATTACATATTTTTTTAAACCTTATGTCATATTTTTTTGGATCTTTTTCTACAGTAAATACATCCAGTGTTCATCATCAGTGTTTTTGTAATGGTTTATTTGGTTTTCTGTTTGGCTGAAGTTCATTCTGCAGTAATTTCATTTAGGAAGAGCCTGAAAACTTTTTTCTGTGAGGTCATTCATGTTCAAAGCAATTTAACTATAGTCCGTTCTGGAAAGGCAGTTTGATCTTATATAAAGTAAATTGAATCCCACTATCAGGATTTTGTTGGTGTAGCTCCCTTTTTCTAGTATTCAGTGTTGAGGAATCTGGGACAAGCTGAATTACTTTGTGTTTTATAAGTGGTTTGATCTTTTTGTTTGATTGTCTACAGTTTTTTGGTTGTCTACATTCTTTATGTTTTGAAGACTGATAAATTTTTAATGATATAACTTGGTGTTGGGAATTTTGGGTGAATCCTCTCTGGCATACACCTTGTTCTTTCAACCTGCATATTTGGGTTTAGCACACTTGATTTGAATTGTATTTTAAAATATTTATCCCATACAGTGTCATCTTCAGTATGAATTTGTTTTATCTTCTTTGCCTGGCGTACGTACTTTTTTTCCTAATCCTTAATTTTTTTAAATTGACTTTTCTCCTACTAATGTCTGTTTTCTTTATTTTATTTGCAACGTCTGCTCACCACTATATTCCTTCCTAATTTCCCTTCATGTCTCTGATTTTATTTTTTTTCCTATACTTTCACCCTTGATTTTGCCACTCCTTTTTTTTTTCTTCTAAATGTCTTATTGTCTTGGCATCTCTGCTTGCTTTGTGGTCTTCCAAATAGAGACAATTGCTTCATTATGTTTTTAAAATTTGTGGCTACTTTTTTCATCTACATCTGCTCCATGGCAACATATTTCTGATGTTTTTGTTGGAATTTTACATTTTTTGGTTATTTGACTTCTTTTATTATACAGTATTTTTGTTTAGATGTGAATTCCTATTGTGTTTAACAAGTTGGATTTTCCTGGGCCAGCTGTTTTATTCAAGCTCTTTTAGGAGGAAGCATAGGTTGCCAGGATAGTCTCACAGCTTGCTAGCTGGTTCAAACAGCTTTTTGCTGGACAGGAAGCTTCCTGCAATTGTGACTTGTGTGTCTGATTCTTTAAGTAGCACTGCCTTTCTGCTTTTTTTTTGCTGAATTGGGTCTGGGGTACTTCTGCTGCCATCCTTGTTGCCCCAGTTTCTGCACCTGTTTTTGCAAACAAAGATCTACCTTTGTGATTCACAACATGTGTTTCAGCTTTAACATGTATATTTTTACTGTCTCTTTCATATCCGTTACCACTGAGTCCCCTTTACTTCTCTGGTTTACTTCTAGCTGAAAGCCATCTGCCTGATGTTGGCTGCTTTGGGTAGTGCTTTCATATATTGTGGAGTTTGTGGATTTTGTCTGACTGTTAGTTTCAATGATAAACCAATTTGTGGAATTTGGTTGTGTGACTTTTGGATGAATCCCAGAAGGAAAAGGGGAAAATGTTGACTGATGTAGGATGTTCACATGAGAAGTCCTATTTTACTATAAAAATAGGATCTCCACTCCTTTGCTCTGAAAAACCTACCTAAGTTTTTAGGGCCCTAACAAAGCAACAGAACATGGTCTGTATACTGGGAGGAGTAAAAGTAAGAATGTTAGACAGATGGTGTCTGATATTTGTCAAACTATAGTATATGGTATTAAAGTACATATTTAATACTTGCAGAATGTAAAAATAAGGGATAAATGAGGAGTTGTAGTGAAGGTCTGTTAATACCACAGAAGGGTACTAGGGCTGAATAAAAGGTGACCAGTTGATATTGTATCATAGCTCAGCCATGCCCCTGCATAGCTTACTTTATCCTCCTATAAAACCTTAAGTCTAAGCTTGGTTCCCATTTCTTAAGTTGCTTATTTGTTTTTTGGATAAACAAGGATACTTTGCTTTTCTCAATGATTAAATCCTCCACCTAAATTCACTACACCTTGTTGTCTGTTCTTGGTTGTCAGTGGTTTATTATTCAGCTCTTTTATAAAGATATGAAACACTGTTTAAAAGGTACGCTGTGAGCAAAGTTTATTTAAAAAATCTGATCCTATCCTACTTTGCTGTTGAAAAATACAAGAACAGCAATAATTTATCATTTATTGTGGGTTTCATAATTTATAGGTATTTTAGAGTAATCTTTAATGTTTATAGACTGTGCAGTATAATTTGACAATTTTACATTGGGACATAAGATTATCCACATTTCTAATTAGGGAGACTATTCTATATTATATAATTTTTGTATATTATAATTATTCCCCAACCAGGCTTTATGAAATTTTGTATATCACTTGATAATTAAATACATACATCAAGGCATATAAATATTTTCTTTCTGTACATCTTGACACGGACATGAGATGAATGATTTTTGGTTAAGGAACAAATTATTATTAAATATTTACATCTAAAAAGGCAAATTGCATGCATAAAGCTGTTAGAACTACAGCCATGTCTTGGTTTTAGGGTTTCTCATTTCTTTTTGAATTTTTAAATTAGGATAATAGGTGTTTATTATTTGAATTTTTAGAATATGTATACACACCACAAATTTTTGGTGACTATTTTTCCAGATATATTACAAGCATAGTTTTGATGGTCTGGCATTAGGTATAAACACACAATCACT
This sequence comes from Cebus imitator, assembly GCF_001604975.1. Classification (NCBI taxonomy): domain Eukaryota; kingdom Metazoa; phylum Chordata; class Mammalia; order Primates; family Cebidae; genus Cebus; species Cebus imitator. Next base: position 265,861 of record NW_016107816.1, on the reverse strand, counting down.
TTTTGGTATGTATTTTTTCAAAGAATAAGTAAGGCTTGTATTTTTTTTTTTCTCTTTCAGTATTGTTGTCCAGACATGATAAATAACTTTTTGGGACTGGCTAAAACAGAATTTTCAAGTACAGTAAATAAAAACACAACTATTGATTCAGAGAAAGGAAAATTGATCATGTTAGTTAATGACTTTTATTATGGAAAACATGAAGGAGATGTCCAGGAAGAACAGAAGACTCACACAACCTTTAAATGCTTCAGTTGCTTGAAAATTCTAAAAAATAACATTAGGTATGTAAATACTTATTTTTATTTCTATTGAAAATTGTAATTCCTGCAAATAACGTTATGCCTTTATCTTGTGTTTTCTATGCTATTCTAGGTAAGCAGTTTTAATACTTTCTACTAAGAATAAAGGCAGATTCTCTTTTTGAAAAGCTTTTGTCCTTTCTTGTATTGTGGAGTTTGACTCTTAGATCCAGTTAGTTGTATTTCTTTCGCATAGCTTAAGAAAGGACAAAGTTCATTTTAACTTAAGACAAAATAAACTTCTTTTTTCTGTTTTAGTAGTGATCTTTGAATTTTTATTAGACATTTTTTATTTTCTAGTTGTCTTTGAAATTTTATATTTCTTCACATTTTAAGAAGAACCACTTTGTCCAGCTTGAGTTCCTCGATACTAATCTTTGTAATGCTCAAATCTTTCAATTTATATTTATAATTTTTAGAACATTCATCTTGCAGGAAAAGTTACCTGTTTTAGAGATGTATCAGTTCTAGGAAACATGTCTGTTTTGATTTTAAAATTTAACACCTTTAAAAATTAGAGATTTAATTCCGTCAGAATTTTGAAGATTTTTATATGAATGCTTTAAATATTAGAAATTTACACTTCATAATTGTTGAGTTGTAATCTTTGAAACTATCATTCTATATAAATTAGTAACAAGAGAAAAGTAATAAGACATTAAATGATATTATTTGTTGATTATATAGCCTGATATTTATATTCGATAAGGTTTTGTGTATCACTTTACTATAAAAATTTTCAAATATTAAGCAGTTTTGAAAATTTCACATTGGACCCTTGTACACTTACCACTTTGATTTTACCATTAACATTTTACTATACTTGCTTTATTATGTATCTCTTCATCCTTAGAACTATTTGATTTTTTGGGTGCATTTCAAAGTAATCTGTAGTGTGTTTGTGAATGTGTATACAAGCATATTCATATACTTATGCCTTTGTGTTTATTCTTGGTAACTATCAACTGTAATTAGCATTTCAAAACACCTATAGTTACTTCTGAGCTCAGCATTTATTTATTTTCCTGTGAGTTTGTGGGTCCAAAAAGAAGCATATATAAAATCCTGAAATACATGGTGATATATACCTATAACAATTATTAATTGTTTCTTTATGATAGTGCTTTATAATTTTCAAAGTTCTTTCACATTTATCTTGTTTTATATGAGTTTTCTTATTTCCTTACCTCCTTTTATCAAGCTTAGGAGCCATCAATAGCCAATGGTTGCAGTAGTTTAACAGATGGGAAATGGTATTTTGAGACAAAACACTGAAACAGTGTTGCAATATAACTCTACCACCATGATAACATGACATCAAAAATCATGTTAGCAAATATGGTAAAATGCAGAGCAATGTGATTAATTGACTTAATTTCTTGTATTGAAATATGGGATTATAAGTTATTTCTCAGTGGTTTTTTTGGCCTTTCCTTTAAGATTAGCCCATTTAATATCAAACGCGAAAATGAGGTTGGGCCTGGTGGCTCACGCCTGTAATCCCAGCACTTTGGGAGACTGAGGCAGATGATTGCTTTAGCAAAGGAGTTCGAGACCAGCCTGGGGAACACAGCAAAACCTCATCTCCAGAAAAAATACAAAAGTTAGCTGGGCATGGTAACATGCACCTGTGGTTCCAGCTATTTGTGGGGCTGAGGTGGGAGGTTAAGGCTGCAGTAAGCTGTGAACATGCCTCTGCACTCCAGCCTGGGCAACAGAGCGAAGGTGTCTCAAAATAAAATGAAAAATTCATTTTTTGTTATTGTTTATGAAGACTAGCTACATATGTCTAGATTTTCAGAATATTTACAGATTTTAAGAAAACTGTATCTGATAATATCCAGGAATTGAGCATTTTTAAAACTACTGATCATTTAGAAAATGCAACCTTAATGATAAACACCTCATGAACAAAGAAGTTAAATGTATAATATTTTACTTTACCAGTAAAAACTAGGAAGGCAACTTGATATTTATAGAGAATAAGTAATTGATAGCTCAGCATTTCTGTTCTCTGCCTTATCAACATACTGTGGTATAAGGTTTTTTTCCTACATTGAGTGTCACTAAAAATAGTTAGATTTATCTAAGTTCTGTGAACATCCTTGCAAGAGGTTTTGCTGTTTCCCTAATTTCTCTTGGGTTGAGAAGTATGAGCTTCTGACGGAAATCATTTAATAATTGGGAAAAAGTGAATTGGTTAAGGGATCATTTTATGTTATTAGACTTTAAGTGGTGAAAGTTGTGAGCTGAAAGTTTAATAGCTTAAGACCATCACTCTATACGTAAATATTTAACCAAGACCGGGATTTTCTGTAGGCATTTGTAGAGCTGGTGTTCAAACCAAAGGAGGAAAGGATATTTCAAGGTGTATCATAGCCCACTCTAAAGAGAGGCAGTGCTGTAAATTTGTGAAAAGAGACATACATTATAATCTTCGTGATGATTGCTATCCAGATTGATGGCATTATCACTTAGTTTCAAGATAATTTCTTTTAGGGACTCAAAGTGAATAATTGTTAACAGTTGACCTAGTCTAAAAATTACGGTTTTTATTGAATCACTTTACTCTCAAATTCAGCAAATAACTTCAGTAAGCTCTTTTAGATAAGTGTTACCATTTATATTGCATCCTCTGCCACTGAATGTTGTAGTTCCTGCTCAGAAGAAGCCTTTTAGGGAAGCTGAAGTAGCAGAATGTAAAACTGAAAAATGTACGTTGCCTACAAAGGGCACTGTCTGCAAGTTAAGATGAACAGTCTCTGCTAACAGTAAACCAGTATCATTAAATAAAACAAAAGGTTCTTGTAATTGTAGGTATTAAAACTGCTATTACATGCATTTAGAAACCAAGATACAAGTAAAAATACCACTAATTTGTCATTTAAGCAGCTGGAATCTATTGTATATTTTCAAGACCTTAAAAGATTTCCTCCTGACTATAGCTGCCTTTGGTGATAGGGTTTCCTTTCTTTTAGTATTTTATTTTAAAATGTAAATAGGATTTCAAATATGGATCAGAAGCCTGCTATTTTATCTAAATGAAAAAAAATCTGAATTAATGATTAAGAGTTACATCAAATTGGTGATCTTTCAGATTAATTGCATTAATGAATTATTTTAAAGCAAAGATAAAAAGATGTTTATTTAACCACTTAAAGAAAGTGATTATTTAAAAATGCATACTTTCCTGCACAACTTTAGGACTTTTGATAATTAAGAGCAATACATTTATATTTTTAAGATTTAGGTTCAGATTCTTGTTTGTGAGATTTCCTTTTTGTTTTTAAATCTAAGTTTTGCACCTGTTGACAACCATTTATAGGTTTATGAACCACATGAAACACCACTTGGAACTTGAGAAGCAGAGCAGTGAGAGCTGGGAAAACCATACCACCTGCCAGCACTGTTACCGTCAGTTTCCCACACCATTTCAGTTGCAGTGTCACATCGAAAGTACACATACCCCCCATGAATTTTCTAGTAAGTTACCAATACATTTAAATATTCCATATTTATTGATTTTGATAATATAAAACAAGAAAACCTTAAGAAGTTGGTTAGAAAAATGAAAATAAGAAATAGACTTTGGAATTTGAGGGCAAAATTGAAAAGGCCAAGTTTTAACAGTTACAAACTTTTAAATAAAATTAGTTACTAATAATAAAGTACCTCTTGCAAATAATTCATTATGGTAACTGCATTGACATAACCTGTGCATTATATATTGGGGACTAAATTAGGAGCCTAGTATCATTTATTTTAAATATGAATTCAGTGCTCTTCATTTAAACTTTAGTAGGAAACAGAGCTACAGTTGTAGTTTAAAATCACAGGCCAGGCTTGATGGATCATGCCTATAATCCCAGCACTTTGACAGGCCAATGTCAGGAGATCACCTGAGGCCAGGAGTTCGAGACCAGCCTGGCCAACATGGCAAAACCGTCTCTACTAAAAATAGAAAAATTAGCTAGGCATGGTGATGCATGCCTGTTATCCCCCCTACGTGGGAAGCTAAGGCAGGAGAATCACTTGAACCCAGGAAATGGAGGTTGCAATGAGCCAAGATCATGCAATTGTACTCCAGCTGGGTGACAGAGCAAAACGCTATCTCAAAAAAACAAAAACAAAGCAAAACAAAAAAACAGATTTTGGAGCAAGATGGCTTGGTTTTAAATCCAAGATCTGCCTCTTAATACAGGTACAAGATTTTAGCCATGTTACTTTATATTTGAATAATGGGGATAATATAAATACCTACCTTGTAGGATTGTTAATAGGAGTTAAGTGAGTTAATGTAGGTGAGGTAATGTGAGTGCTTAGAACTGTTCTTTGGACTTAGTTAATTAGTTAACAAGCTGTTTAACTGTTGACGACTGTCACTACTGCTGTTATTATTGATATAGATGCATACAATGAATTTTTATATTAATATCTTAAATATTATAATACTGTTTCTCTCCCACATTTAGCTATTTGTAAAATCTGTGAATTGTCATTTGAAACAGAGCATGTTCTTTTACAACATATGAAGGACAATCATAAACCTGGTGAAATGCCATATGTCTGCCAGGTACACATACATTTTATTGTTTTCTTAAGTGTTTAGTTTGTTTGTTGTTTTGGTTATAAAATTTAAGCCTATTAGACCAGCGGTCAGCAAACTTATGCAGAACTTGGCATAACTTATGCCTTATATGAGGGTGGGCAGCAAGCTGGGTTTGGTCTAGAGGCTTTTGTTTGTTTTGCTCATCCCTGTACTGGACAAAGATGAATCCTGTTGTAGAAAAACAAACATATGGACTTACTGTACTATATAGGGAAGAATGTAGACATACAAGGGAAATACATAGTGCTGTTAGTTACAAAGAACCCTACCAAATGCTTTCACAAAGCATTTGGCAAAAGCATTTTTGCAGAATTTGAAGGAAGAGGAAGGCAAGGAAAAGATAAATTGCCACTGCCATAAACCTGGAGGCCATTGATAATCTAAAGGAGAATGCTGTTTCATGTAGCAGAAAAATATGTTATAGGGCAAGAGTTGCCAAAGCTTGAAAATTCAAGTCAAGATAGAAGGTGATAGATAAAAAGATCTGATAAGGGGAAGGGGATCTAGTTGTGTTTTGGGATATATCCCTTAACTTTGAAAGCTACGTTTAATGTCTCAAAGATGATCTTGCAGTGTTGCCTTAGTGAGATTCTTGGCTGCAAACGCATCAGAGCTAGATTAGTAGTACATAATGTTCTCCTGACAAATTGTAAATTATTGTTACTTTGTAATTGCATATCAATTACAAATTTTCAAGTTAAACCAAGCCTTCCTTCTATTTTTAGGTTTGCAATTATAGATCATCATCATTTTCTGATGTGGAAACTCATTTTAGAACATCCCATGAAAACACTAAGAACTTGCTATGTCCATTTTGCCTCAAAGTTAGTAAAATGGCAACCCCCTACATGAATCATTACATGAAGCATCAGGTGAGATTAAGCAGTTCTTATTTATTCATGTTGTCTTAGTGAAAAGATAAAGATCTGTATGTATAGATCTATAGCTACATCTATATCTACCTATAACTTAGAACATTGGTTAGATTTATTCTGGACAGAAAGCAAAGTTGTTCTGAATGACACAATTTATAATTTATGCTGAATTACTTGTGAAACTCACTTCTTTTCCTTGCTTGCTTTATGGTGACACTGAGAATCATAAATAGTAAAAGTTCTGAAAGATAGCTAGAAATAGGAAGCCTATGATGAGAGGGAAGAAAAGGTGAGTGGAATATCCAAAATATTTAATATTTTGGGGTATAAAGGTAGATATGAGAATGATTTTGAAGAGAGTTCTCAGGACAAGGCGAAAAATGAGTTTGAACTGAAAAAGAAAAGATAGTGGATTTATAATCTTATTTTCCTTTTGCTCTTCAAACTTTCTAACCCCTTATCATTATGAGAAGCTATATTGTCATCATTGACCTGGAATTGTCTTTTATAGTCGTGTGACCATAGGAATAGTAGTGATGCTTATTAATCAATGTATTAATTCTGCCAGAGAAATATATTTAGATCATCACTTGTTCCCTGGATGGCTTCCACCAATTTTGCTATATAATTTTGGAACTCAGTGCTTGTACTTAGTGCTTTACCCTTCCCTTGAATTCTGATATTATGCTTATTGGCTCTTTTCCTGAAGCAATTAAACCATCTTTTGTTTGGACTAAAAATTTTGATGCAACACTAATCCTATATTTGAGTGCTTGAAAGAACAACAGTGCCTTTGCCAAAATTAGAATCCGATGGATTTACTGAATCTGAGCATGCAGTCAAGTTTTGCCAACTCACTACAAACAGTACATTCTCTTATTATTGATTAAATTGACATGCCAATTTATTCAGCATTGGTGCTCCTTTGCTGTCATTTTCAGTTGTCAGTTAATCATGAAATTGACTTGAAGTTTTTAATTGGAGAAGATCATAAAAGTAGAATTTCTAGATCAATTTGGGATCACCTGTGTTGTGACTGGGCTGCCACCCATCTTGAGAGTGTCTGGCAAGATTTTCTATGCTAGGGTTTCCCCAACAGTGTTCCATCAGTTGTTAATAGATATTTTCCCCCAAATCATCACTGCTAAATAAATTTGTTAAATGCCTGGATTTATAAAATCAAGCAGTTTTGTTTGTTTTTTAAAACAGGACTTCTCAGAACTTTTAATATGCCAGTGGACATTGTAAATCTCTGAGAAAAGATATAGTATGTATCATTCCCCAAACTTATTTGACTATTGACCACTTTATTTGCACAGTACCTATTAACATTTCTTGATGAACAGAGTTTGGGAAACACTGTTCCTGATACTCTGTATTTCATCTTTGGAGTTTAATTTTGAAAGGGTGAATGAAGTATAAGGCAGTAGCTCTAGTTCATGATGGGGCTTTTTAACATAATCTTTCCCAGGTGCTTTGCCGGACCATAGAGTGAGATAGAGATGTGGAAAGAATGATAACTATGACAGAGATTTGGGGACCCACTATGTGAGCTGTGTGATGTATAAACAAGTCATCATGCCCTGTGTTTGATGTTTTAACTTGCCATGGCTGCCAGTTTTCTTTTTTGTTTGGAGTGCCTGGGAGGTAGATAGCCAGCATTAAAGAGGAGGCAATCTATTAATAAGAAGGATCATTGGGCATCCTTGAAGGTATTTACAATTTGTGTAATTATTTACAAGACTGGAAAACCATAGCTGAGTGGGATTATAAACTTGTAGTTGAGATGTCATTATTACCGAAGTATTGGACAATCAGAATACTTGACTCCATGCCTCATTCCATTATTTTTGAATAACTCAGTTGTAACTTTTTTTTAAAGATTATATTATGTCTTTAGTGATTTTCGAGTTAATAACCCAGTTTGTGTGACTTTCAAGAAATATTAATAGCAATTTCAGATGTGTTAAATGTGCTCATTAGAGCTTTAATAAAACAAGCAGTTAACATACACTTATTACTTACCTTATGGCATCAGCTGGCACTTTGCATGTATTTTCTTGTTTAATCCTCTCAACCACTATATGTATATTATTATTTATGTTTTATAGATGAGGAGACAGAGCTTTAGAGAAAGTAATTTGCCTAGTGTCACATTGTCTAATAAAAGGCTGAGTTAAAAGTTTGACTTCAGTGTCCAAGCTTTTACTGTTCTACCACAGAGTTGGATTTCACATTGGCATTAGGTCTAAAGATAGAAATTACATATAGTAAGAATTAAATATAAATCTCTCAAGTCTCCCAAACAATATAGTATACTTATAAAAAATTTAATACAGATATTTATTTCTTTATACTTGGAATAGATCACTGTTTCTTTTATTAAACATAGGGTTAGAAAAAACATAGTGTTCTATCTTCATCACCCTTGGTGCTTTGAAATGCATGTGTACATAAGTGAGATGTGTAAGACTTGAGTCCAACTAAGGGACTAGTAGATTAATATATTCTACCTTAGGACTCTAGACAAATGTTCATTGAATGAAGAGGTAGATATTTTGAACTAAATTGCACATGCTACTCATATGTATTTTCTCTGTTAGTCTCTTTTCTGACTCACCATTCAGCTAAGAAATATTTACTGAATGCCTTATTATGTGCCAGGGGCTGCTTTAGATATCATATAGCAGTGAACAAAGCCAAGTTTGTGTCCTCTGGAATTTACATTATAGTAGAGAAAGATAGTACATTTGTGTGTGTTTGTGTGTGTGTGTGTGTGTGTGTGTTAGAATGTATATACTGGCAATAAGTACTGTGGGAGGAAAATGTGGAAGATGAGCAGTGTTAAAGATTGAGGAGGTGGTAGGAGTGGAGGAGTGGTCAAAAAAGGGTGTATCAAAGGATGCTCAAACATGGGCCTCTCTGAAGGATAAAGGAGTAAGCCATGTGAATTACCTGGGAGAGGTAACATTATATAGTCAGTGAATTGAGTGTATCCCTGGGATGGTCACGAAGTAGCAAGGAGGCCAGTGTGGCTAAAGCCGAGTAAATTAATAGAAGGAGGAATAACAGGAGATGAGGTTTTAGCAATAAAATGTGGACCAATTCATGTGGAGCTTTGTAAGCCACAGCCAAGACTCTGGAAAGGCACTAAACATTTTTAAGTATGTGAAAGATGTGCAGTGTTTTTATTACTGGCAACTAAGAAGAGAAAAGCCCATAGGAAAGAAAGGACATTAGGGGGAGAACATAGAAAGTTTTTAAGTGGTAAGTGGCTTGGGCCGGTATGGTAGCAATGGTTGGAGGTAATGAGAGGTGGAAAGATTATGAATGGTTTTGAAGGTAGAGCTGACAGATTTTATTAATGTATTTGACATGGGATGTAAGAGAGAGAGAGATTAAATGTTTTGTCTTGAGCAGTTACAAGAACGGAGTTTCATGTACTGAGACGGGGAAGACTGAAGAAGGAACAGATTTTTTAGGAGGAGGGAACCAGGGATATAGGAAGGAAATCTTAAGTTCAATTTTGTTTGAATAGATTTGAGAAGCATATTAGACATCAGGCAGTAATGTTAAGTAGGCAGTTGGTTAGATGGTATTTAAAACCATGAAACTGGGTGATGTAATCAACTGAGTGGTTACATATAGAGAAAAGATTTCTGGGAACTCAACTGGTGAACTTTTTTCCTGCTCTTTTGTTTTCGTATCTGTTTCTTGGTCAAATTTTCTCTCCTTTTTCTCCTTTTCCTTGTGCACATATAAGTGAATTTGTTTGAATTGCCCGTACCTGTGATGTAATCCAGTGTATCACACTTCTAAAATACTTTTAAGAGCCTAGGAGGTTGAGGCTGTAGAAAGTCAAGACTACACCGCTGCATTCTAGCCTGGATGACACACTGAGACCTTGCGTTAAAAAAAAAAAAGTCTTAAGATGCAGTTATTAATAGAATTGTAACACATATTTATATGTTGCTTTGAATTTTATAAAGAATTTTTATTTATGAAGTGCTTGCTTATATGCCAGGAACTGTGCTAGGTACTTCCCTATATATTATTTAGTTTGATTTTTATAAATAAGTGGTTGTTTAAAAAAAACCCACAAAACTTCAGGCCAATATCCTTGATGAACATTGATGGAAAAATCCTCATTTAAATACTGGCAAACTGAATCCAGCAACACATCAAAAAGCTTATCCACCATGATTGAGTAGGCTTTATCCCTAGGATGCAAAGGTTGGTTCAACATATACAAATCAATAAATGTGATTCATCACAAACAGAACTAAAGACAAAAACCTCATGATTATCTCAATAGATGCAGAAAAGGCTTTCAATAAAATTCAGTATCTCTTCATTTAAAAACTCAATAAACTAGGTATTGAAGAAACATACCTAAAAATAATAAGAGCCATATATAATAAGCCCACAGCCAATGTCATACCGAATGGGCAAAAACTGGAAGCATTCCCTTTAAAAACCAGCACCAGACAAAGATGCCCTTTCTCACACCTCCTATTCAAGATAGTATTGGAAGTTCTGGCCAGGGCAATCAGGCAAGAGAAAGAAATAAAGTGAATTCAAATAGGAAGAGAGGAAATCAAACTATCTGTCTTTGCAGATGACATGATTCTGTATCTAGAAAACCCCATCATCTCCGCCCAAAAGCTTTTTAAGCTGATAAGCAACTTCAGCAAAGTCTCAAGATACAAAATCAGTACACAAAAATCACTGGCTTTTCTATATACCAACAACAGGCAAGCCAAGAGCCAAATCATGAGTGAACTCCCATTTACAATTGCCAGAAAAAGAATGAAATAACTAGGAATAGAGCTAACAAGGGAAGTGAATTTTCTCTATGAGGAAAACTATTATACAAACCACTGCTCAAAGAAATCAGAGATGACACAAACAAATGGAAAAACTTTCCATGCTCATGGCTAGAAAGAATCAATATTGTGGAAATGGCCATACTGCCCAAAGTAATTAATAAATTCAATGCTATTCCCGTTAAACTACCATGGACATTCTTCACATAACTAGGAAAAACGATTTAAAAATTTGTATAGAACCAAAAATAGCCTAAATAGCCATGACAATACTAAGAAAAACAAAGTTGGAGGCATCACACTACCTGATTTCAAACTATACTACAGGGCTATAGCAATCAAAACAACTTGGTACTGGTACAAGAACAGACACAGAGAACAATGGAATAGAATAGAGCACCCAGAAATAAAACCACACATCTACAACCATCTGATCTTCAACAAACCTGACAAAAGCAAGCAATGGAGAAAGGATTCCCTCTTCAATAAATGATGTTTAGAGAACTAGCTACCCATAGGCAGAAAACTGAAACTGGACCCCTTCCTTATATCATAAACCAAAATTAACCCAAGATAGATTAAAGACTTAACTGTTAATCCCAAAACTGTAAAAACCCTAAAAGAAAACGTAGGCAATACCATTCAGGACATACGCACGGGCAAAGATTTCTTGACAAAGACACCAAAAGCAATTGCAACGAAAGCAAAAATTGGCAAATGGGATCTAATTAATCTAAGGAGCTTCTACACAGCAAAATAAACTATCAACAAAGTAAACAGACAACCTACAGAATGGGAGAAAATTTTTGCAAACTATGCATCTGACAAAGGTCTAATATCTAGCATCTATAAAGAACTTAAACAGATTTACAAGAAGAAAACCAATCCCATTAGAAAGTGGGCAAAGGATATGAACAGACAATTCTTAAAAGAAGACATACATGCAGCCAACAATGATATGAAAAAAAGCTCAACATCACTGATCATTAGAGGAATGCAAATCAAAACCACAGTGAGATACCATCTCATACCTGTCAGAATGGCTATTATTAAAAGTTCAAAAAATAATAGATACTGGCAAGGTTGTAGAGAAAAAGGAGTGATTTTATACTGTTGATGGGAGTATAAATTAACCATTGTGGAAGACAGTGTGGCAATTCCTTGAAGACCTACAGACAGAAATACATTCTACCCAGCAATTTTATTGCTGGGTATATACCCAAAGGAATGTAAATCATTCTGGTAAAACATATGCTCACATATGTTCTTTGCAGCACTATGCACAATAGCAAAAACATGCAATCAATCTAGATGCCCATCAGTGGTGGACTGGATAAAAAAAATGTACATATATACCATGGAATACCATGCAGCCATAAAAAAGAATGAGATCATGTCCTTTGCAGGGACATGGATTTGCCCTTATCCTTAGCAAACTAATGCAGGAACAGAAAACCGAATACCACGTGTTCTCACTTATACGTGGAAGCTGAATGATGAGAACACATGGACACATAGAGGGTAACAACACATACTTGGGCCTACCAGAAGGCAGAGAGTAGGAGGAGAGACAAGATCAAGAAAAATACTATTTTTTCTTGGGTGATGAAATAATCTGCACAAAAAAACTCCAGGACACATGTTTACCTGTGTAACAAACCTGCACATCCTGCTCGTGTACCCTGAACTTAAAAGTTAAAAATAAATAAATAATTAGTTGTATTTAAATGGACATAGTAATGTATCTGGCAGAGATACAGCTTTAGAAAAGGCATTCCTTTGTAATTATATGTTGTATAATTATGTGTATGTGTGTATATGTGTATTTATATATATATGTATGTATGTAAAACAACATATAATTACAAAGGAGTGGTTTCTCTAAAACCATTATATGTAAAAAATATATTAATGAGGGTAAAAATTGCAGTTGATAATCTGTAGTAGAAAGAACGCTGGATCAGGAGTCTGGTAATATCACTAACTAGCTGTGGGGAAGTGCCTTAGATTTTTTTAGGGGGTCCTATTTCCCATCTGTGGAATAATGGGTTTGAGGAGGACTCAGTCCAGGGGTTCTCAATCAGTAAGTTCAGTTGTTCTGTTTTATGCCTCCTTATCCACATTGTCTAATATAGTAGCTACTAGCCACATATGGCTTTTTAGATATAAATTAATTAAACAATATTTAAAATATAGTTCTTTAGTCACAGTAGCCACATTTCAGGTGCTTCACTAACCACCTCTGACTAGTGGCTATTGTGTTGGACAGTACATCTCTATAATATTTCATTATTGTAAAAGGTATTATTGGACAGCATTGGTTTATATAACCATATCTATTAAATAACCTGCTTTGAAATGTCTGGTTAAATTTATTTGGTTTTAGAAAGTTTATTTTACCAACTTTTTAACTAACTAGTAATAGCAAAAATTATAAATAATTTACTTTTTCTAGGATAAAAACACAATACATCTAATTTTCACAGTATCATGTTTATTTCAAGTTTATAACTGAAAGAGCTTTCTCACCACAATTAAGTTTTATTAGAAGCTTTTGATAGAACTTTTATGCACAGTTCCTATATAGTAGCCAAACTCTTTTGAAACCCAAATACTAATTTACTGACTTACTTAAAATGAGGTATTTTGATATTATTTATGATAGGATATGCTAAACTGTTAGTTTTTACATTGTTTAGGTATCATTAAAATTAAGTCAGAGTAGTTTCAGGACACAGGATTTGTGGTTGTTGAAATTATTTTTCCCCCATTTTCTCTTTTTTTTCCTAAACAGAAAAAAGGAATACATCGTTGTACAAAATGCAGGCTGCAGTTTTTGACGTGCAAGGAGAAAATGGATCATAAGACTCAACACCATCGAACATTTGTAAAACCTAAACAACTAGAAGGATTACCTCCTGGAACAAAAGTGAGTTGAAATATATTGCATTTTAACATTTTGCATGATAAAGAGAAATTAACTCCTGTCCGGCTTTATCTATTGAATATATTTTTAAATGACTTCAGATTTTTGCTCAGACTTTAATTTTAGGTTTTAATTTTATGCATAGAAGGAAAAACTAACCAGTGTTTTGAGTTTAATGATAGGTGTTAGGTTAGAGTAGTAGTCCTTTTTAAAAAGTACAACTCACTTAACTTTTCCTGGGTCACTGGGTTATTTCAGTATTTTATAGGCTGTTTTTGAGCTTTCAGTTGACAATGTATATGTTGATTTTAGCTGCTAAACCATAAGATGTTTGAGATCAGGAATCATGTGTTCTCAGCATCTGGTGTGGTGCCTTGAGTGCTATAGGTTCTCAGATGTTTGTTGCAGTTGTTATTACTAAGTTTATTCTGAGAAGCAAGTTCTACTGCTGGATAGCATTGTGTTTTAAGTGAGCAAACACATGTCTGACTGCATACTGATGATTGTAATTTACTTTTCCCTTTTTGCCTTATATACATCTGTTTTCTCTGACTTCTTTGTATACAGTCAGCTCTTGAATATTTGCTCCAGTGGAGGGAAACAGAGGCATGGATAATCCAAAGTGAAATAATCCCCAAAACATTTATTTTTGGCTTTGGGTACTTACCTTTGAATGTGGGTATGTCTGTTATTTGAATTAACTAAAACAGTATACAGCCATGCTTTGAAGACATGATAGCAAGAGAAGCTATCCAGCATCCTTCCCTGCAGTCCATTCATTTCATGCTGGGACTAGACATGCAGAACATTAATGTAAGCAGTGCAGTACTCTCTCATTTTTTCCCTTATTAATAATAATAATATTAATGATAATGATACTAAATGTTTTTATAGCTCCTTAGAATTAAATTTCAGTGTACTTTTTCATACATTCGATTGTCTAATTCATACCACAATCCACTGAGGTTAATAAGGCAGATACTACCCCATATTATAGATGTGAAGAAGCTTAGAGAAGATAAGTTTCTTATTCAAGGTCACATGACTAGGCAGGTCTTTTGATTCCTGGTACAGTGCTATTTATTGTATGTTACTCCAGCACATGTATGTCATAGGACTTAGCAACTGTTTCTCAAATATAGAAGGGTATAGTCAAATGATTAACGAGAATGTTGGTAGGCACTTGTGTTTTTCATTGTCAACCAACAGATATAATTAAACATTTTCTCATTCTGAATACTAAATGATGAACTTTGTATTAATTTACTTTAAGAAAATTTGGAATACTATTTAGCTCTCCACGCAGTATAATAAATTGATGTAACTCCTCCCATAACATTTGTAAGCATATATCTTGGGCACTGAGCCCTGGAAAGAGGAAATCGCATTTACTGCAGATCTGGTTTTTTAATAGTTGTTAAAGGGTAATTTAGGCCTTTCTAGAGTTATTTTTCAGACTTTGAGATTTAAATTATGAGCTCTATGTTTGAATTTCCTAAAGTTATATCAGGGCATAAAAAATAGCTATGGAATATGCTCTTTTTATATTCATATGATTTGTATTAACTCCTAAGATAACTGTGTTAACATATAACTGATCAATACAAAAATGTAATATTACAACTGAATTTCATGTTTAATATCATTTAATGGTTTGAACATTTAGAATAAATGGGAGATTTACCTGATTATATGTGCTTTCTTCAAAGTTCTTTATTTTTAACTATTTTTCGTACCATGATATTTTAATATTAATATAATGATTAATTTCTTAAAGCAAATATTCTCTTTGTTTTTGTAGGTTACTATTCGAGCTTCAGTTGGACCTCTGCAATCAGGAGCTTCACCTACACCTTCCATTAGTGCAAGTGCTTCCACCCTTCAGCTCTCACCTCCAAGGACTAAAAATATAACTGCTAAAACTCCTGCAAAATCTAGTACAAGTAAACCTAATACAATCAAATCCAACACAAGTAAACCTAATACAAGTAAGCCTAATGGAAGTAAATCTAAATACAAATCAAAAATCTCTAATATGCAAAAGAAACAAAGCACATTGGCTAGTAGCAATAAAAAAAGTAAAGTCAATACAGCATTGAGGAATTTAAGGTAATCTTTTATTCCTGATATACAATATAATTTAAACTTAAGTATAAAAACTTTATATTTTAGTTAACAGAACATTAATAAAGCTCTTCCTTAGTATTTTTGTTTTAAAATATATTTTTATCATTTTTTATGTCTCCCTAAGGTATCGTCTGGGCGTTCACAAGTGCATTGAGTGTTGTTCCGAAATAAAAGATTTTGCAAACCACTTTCCTACGTATGTCCACTGTAGTTTTTGCAGATACAACACTAGCTGTAGCAAAGCCTATGTAAATCATATGATGAGGTAAGATGAATTAAATGTGTAAATTGCCATTCAGAATTATAGTTCAGCAAGTTTCTGTTTTGAAAACAAAGTTATTCTATTAGAAGCCAGTTTTACTCTTCAAGGAGCTAAAAGGATCTAACAATAAGGAACTTTTAGGATATTGCCCGATCCTGTTTCTCAGCATAGTAACTCTAGAAACTGTGGGACTAAAATTGTAAGAAAAATTAAGCTAATGAAATTAGAATAGGTTTGTTAGGGAAATAGTTTTTCTTTTTTATTTTTTTGAGATGGAGTCTCATTCTGTCTCCCTGGCTGGAGTGCAGTGGTGCCATCCCAGCTCACTGAAACCTCCACTACCTGGGTTCAAGGAATTTTCCTGCCTCTCTAGTAGCTGGAGTACCCTGCCTCCTGAGTAGCCACCATGCCCGGCAAATTTTTTAGATTTTTAGTAGAGACAAGTTTTCACCATATTGGCCAGGCTGGTCTCAAACTCTTGACCTCAAATGATCTGCCTGCCTCAGCCTCCCAAAGTGCTGGGATTACAGGCATGAGCCGTTGCAGCAGCTGAAAAATAGTTTCTTCATGGAACTTTTTATTGTCCCATTGGTGTTTCAGTAATGGTTATTTTCCAACAAAATGTAAAATTTTAAATATGTTTACTAAAAAATCTCATCCTCTTTAAAGCAGTCACTTTGAGAGATTTTAAGGTTTTTCAAAGGAGTCTGTTTCTCTTTCTCTATTCCAGCTGTCTTTTTATCCATGTATCATGCCATCTATACTTGCATTCATTCAGTGAAAATGAGAGACTATTCTAGTCATGATGCCACTTTTGCAGTTCTTTTTCATTAGTTCATTCAACTTAGATTATTTGAGTACTTACCATTTACACTATGTTAGGAAAAGCCTTCAGAGTCTGCATTACTTCCATTTAGGTCTTAGGGGAATAGTTTATTCCTTCAGAATATTGTATTTTTTTTAAAAAGGCCAAAGTTGTTTAGATGTAAACCTGATAGTTTGCTTATTCAAAGAGACTTTGTTCAATTTTTTTTAAAAAAAATTATAATCAATGTATTATAAGTGAGTTTCTTGCAGATTCCACCATGACTTCTCTGTTACTTTCTGGTCATTATCAACTACTGCTTTCAAGGATTCTTCTACCTTGTTTGGTGGCTTCAGCACTTCTCTCAGTTTTTCCCACTCTTGATGATCAGCCTGACCTCATGGGATCTTGCTTCTTTAGTGCCAGTATTTCACATCAACTTTTAAGTTTATATACTGTCTTTTTTTTTTTTCTTGAAACTACAGTCCCATTAAATCTCTTTCTATCAACTGTTCATTCCTTTTGGATTTCCATTACCCCATGGTGTTCAGGGCTTTGACTTCTTTTTCCAGGCTAGTAGCACCCATCTAACTTTGTAGTCAGCCTCACTCTCAGGATCATCTGTTTTGATTGCAGCTTTTTGTCCTAGAATCCTTTACATTTTTAGTCATGCTCACTTGGCATAAAGCCCAGGGTGAGATTTAAACCTCTTCATTTTTTGAACTTTCTCTGTGCTCACTTCTAGACTATCAGACAGTGCTTGATTTAATCAACTCTGACTTCAAAAACTTTAACAATGCTTAGGTCCTATTTTTTTCTTTTTAAAGACCTCTTTATTTTTACTTACAACATTTGTTTAATCCTTCTTCAGTACCCTAAAGATTATATTTTAGTTTCTCCGTTGTTAACCTGGCCTATTAATTAGTCAATTGTAGGTCATCCTTTTTTTTTTTTTTCCTAAAGTTAACTCTTTTCAACCCCTTATTTCTTGTCTTCCTTTTTACCATTAACATTTGTAAAAAGTGTTTGCTACCAGCTTTCTTATGATTCATTTCTTTACCCTTTGAGTATTGCCCACATCTACCAACATTCCGCTTATAAAGACTATTATGAACTTATCACCATATTTACTCACTGTTTTTCATTCTTACTCCTCTGTGACTTCTTTAGTCTTTGATATTGTTGTCACTCATTTTTTTAAAACTTAATTTGTTTAATTTTCCTGATAGCCATGTGAAATTAATTAATTTAAAAATTTTTATAGAGAATAATTCATATTTGTAGAGTATCTATGATGTTTTGTTACAGCCATATAATATGTAATAAACCTAGGTAATTGGGATAGCCATCACTTCCAATATATATCCTTCCTTCCCTCCCTCCTTCCTTCCTTCCTTCCTTCCTTCCTTCCTTCCTTCCTTTCTTCCCTCCCTCCCTCCCTCCCTCCCTCCCTCCCTCCTTCCTTCCTTCCTTCCTTCCTTCCTTCCTTCTTCTCTTTCTCTTTCTCTCTCTCTTTCCTTCTTTCTTTCCTTCCTTCTTTCCTTCTTTTCTTTTCTCTTTTCTTTTCTTTTCAAAGGGGTCTCATTGTCACTCCAGAGTGTTAGGTGGTGCAATCAAAGCTTACTCAAACTCCTGGGCTCAAGTGATCCTCCTGTGTTAGCATCCTGAGTAGCTATATAGGTGTGCCACTATGCCCAGCTACGTTTATCATTTCTTTGTGTTGGGAACATTCAAAATATACTCTTCTAATTATTTTGCAATATACAAGAAATTCTTGTTAATTGTCATCACACATAGCTCTTAGTGTTAGTGTCATATGGAACTAAAAGCTTCCATTGCCACTCTTTTTAGGGTTTGATAGGTCTTTTTCTCAACTTCAGCAGCACCCTTGCTTCACTCATTGCATTAGGTGCATCCCCCTGAACGGTGAACTCTTCTTTGTAGTGTTGATTCTTGAGGTCTATATATGTAGAAGCCTCATTTTCTCCAAAGCACTAGAACCTTTAATTCCTTTAATATAAGCCTGAGGTCTATATATACAGAAGCCTCATTTTCTCCAAAGCACTAGAACCTTTAATTCCCATACTAACACTGTAGCCTCTCAATTGATCTTTTTGCTTCTGATCTCACACCTGCCCCAATCCACCCCTGTAAGTTGGTTAATCTTTCACAGAGTATAGATTCTTCCATATTCATATTCTTTCTTTTTTTTCTTTTTTGAGAAAGGGTCTCACTCCAACCCAGGCTGGAGTGCAGTGGCTTTATCACAGTTCACTGCAGCCTCAACCCTCTGGGCTCAGGTGATCCCCCCACTTCAGCATCTTGAGTGGCTGGCACTCACAGGCATGCACTACCATACTCAGATAATTTTTTGTAGAGATGGGGTTTTTCTGTGTTGCCTAGGCTGGTCTCGGGCTTCTGGGCTCAAGCGATCTGCTCCCTCTAGCTTCCTAAAGTGCAATGATGATAGCTGAACCCTCCACTGTGCCCAGCCCATGTTTGTTTTCTGCAGTGACCTTTCTGTATTCCTTGTGAGTTCCCAGAATGCCTTGTTCTTTCCTCTCAGTTTACCTTTTCAAATGTCTGATCACCACAACCATTACTTTCTTTGAATTGTGTACTATTCATCTATTTTGCATTTTTTTTTGAGACAGAGTCTTGCCCTGTCACCCAGGCTTAAGTGCAGTGGCTAGATCCTCCGAGGTTCAAACAATTCTCCTCCCTCAGCCTGCTGAGTGGCTGGGATTACAGGTGCCCGCCAACACACCCAGCTAATTTTTATATTTTTAGTAGAGACAGGGTTTCACCATGTTGTCCAGGTTGGTCTCGAACTCTTGGCCTCGGGTGATCCCCCTGCCTCGGCCTCTAAAACTGCTGGGATTATAGGTGTCAGCCACCATGCCCAGCCCTATTTTGCCTTTTATTATATTTATTTGTGTCTGCCTTATCTCCTTGAGAAGAAGTGGTCTTTGTATTCATCATATTACCTAGTGCATTACAAACTGCAGGTGATAGTTATTATTTGTTGTAATTATAAAAGGTCCTAAATAAAATCTGAAAAGAAGATATTCAAAAATCTTGAAGCAGTTGGAGTATGTTGAAGTAAGATCCTTTCAAAGAAAAACATCATTAAATGTGTAATTTTTAAGTAACTTTTTTAAGCAGCATTATTTATGTTCAGTTGTTTAAATTATTGCACCTTATTTACTTATAGCTTTTAGGTAGTAATAGAAATTATCTGAAAAAATGCATAGAAATTGCTCTATAATATTGCTATTATTTCTCAAAATGATGTGTAAGGAGCATTTTTCTTTACATAAAAGAGGATAAAGTTAACATAAGTAACCAGTATCTCTTTTTTTGTAGCAGAGTTTTATTTCAGCCAGGTTCATTTATTTCATTATGTACCTACTAGGAATGTATTTATTACAATTTGCTAAGAAGTATGGCAAGCTGGTGGTGAACAATCAAACAAGTCTGGATTTGAATCCAAGCTTCACTGTATATGTGTGGAACTTTGAACAGGTTACTTAATCTGACTCTCAAGATTGCTTTTCTTGAAAATAAAGTTACGTTACTGTGATTATTAGAAAAAATGTATTCAAGTGCTTAATAACAATTTGCACTTAAGAGATGTTTAAGTAATGATAGCTATAATTTCTAAGTTGTCATTATTAGGATTGAGGGTAGTCCTTGATTGTAATTTTCTCAATTTAGGGGAGATAAATTTACCTAGATTAATGTGATAAACAAATGAATATGAGAGTACAGAGGAGATAAGTATGAAATCTTTAAACAAGAAAAAGGAAGATTTTCTGTAAATTTCACTTAGGCTTTGAGGGATGATTTAAAAAATTGCCAAGGAAAAGGAAAGCTAGTATAAAAGTTTGTTTCTTATACATTAGGTAAGACAGAGTACTGAATTTTTAAAAGATCTGCTTGACTTCATTATAAATTTTACATAAATTTATTGACACTAAGTGATAATCATAGGACTAGTTGGACTATTATGATAACATCATAACTTGTCTTCTGCCTACAGTTTTCCCCCTTTTATCTAGTTCATCCTTTCTTTTGCTGTAGGCAAATCTGGGCAGGTCATTCTTTGGCCTAAAATCCTTTGACTTCCTAACATTGATAGGATGAAGTTCAGAATTTCTGGAAAATATAACACCTTTCCATACCAAATTCCTAACTACTTTGGGCATTCATTCTGTGCCGCTCCCTCTCTCCCGCAAATGCTTCCCCCAAGCAACCAAAAACTCTAGGGCAGGCAACTTGCCTTTGTTATTGTATTATCAGCCTCTATTCTAGTGTCTTAAAATTGCTAAGAAAATTGTTCCTTTTGTGTTTCTTAGAAAGTAAAGTTGTTACTTATATGGATTCAAGATTATGAAGAAAATAATGGTTGAAGGAGGTTTTTGTCCTTAGTTTTCTTGAGGTATAATTAATACACAATAAAATTCACCTATTAGAGAATAGCTTAATGAGTTTTGAAAATTATATACTGTCAGCTAACCAAGTAGGGGATTTTTAAAAATTAGGTTTTAACATTATATTTTTACTATATCATAATATAAAACTTTTCTTAGATTTATTTCTATATTGCCATTACCTTTATGGAGAGCTAATAGGAAGAAGGATAGTATTTTTTTCCCTTTTTATTTGTGAGCTGTGAATTCACTTTTCCCTTCCTTTGATACACAAATCTGTAAGTATGGAATTAAGTACAGATAAATGAAAGAGGTGGTAGAAATCCCTTTTTATAGATGAGAAACTCTAAAACAGAATTCAGGCAACTAAAAATTTAAAATTACCAACATTATGATATGGTATAAGTTGTAGACAAATGTAGAAGCTATCAAAAAGACCCTATTAATGTAATATTTTCTCTTCTCTTATATTTAATAGCTAAATAAACCAAAAATAGTCTGCTTGTTTGAAGAGAAAGATTAACAAGCTTTTAAGTCTTATTTAAAAATAACTTATTTTGGTGCACATTTTGTAGGAATCTTGGATTCATTTATCTGAGGAAATATAGTTATGTATACAAGTTTTTGCATATAATTTCAGGGCTTCCCAACTTCCCAATATACTCTTCTAACAAAACTTTATTTTTGTGATACCGTCTTAAATTTGTAAACTACTCCCAGGTTGAAGAAATGACTGTTAGAAATCTGTGGATATTTTCTGGGGATTATAGCTAGCCAGACTATATATGTATATATATTTTCCTATACATTAATGTTGTGCTGGGGACAGTTACCTTGTATCTGAGAGTAGCCGTTGACCCAGATACTGGTGTGTTGGCTGCTGCTTCTCAAACTTTAGCTTGTATATGAATCACTGAAAATACTCGTTAAAGCAAATTCCTGAGCTCTGCTGCCCTCTGTATGTTTGAGGGGTTGTCATGGGGCAGGGGTTGTTGGTCGGGAAAGACTGCATTTTGAAATACAGTAGTCCCCCTTATCCACTGGGATATATGTTCCAAGACCCCTGGTGGATGCCTGAAACTGTGGATATTAAGCTCTATGTATACTACACTATGTTTTTTCTTATGCATACACATCTACATACAATAAAGGTTTATTTATAAACTAGACACAGTAAGATAATAATAATAATGGAACAATTATAACAATATACTGTAATAAAAGTTATATGAATGTAGTCTGTCTCTCTTAAAATATCTTATTGTAGTGTACTTGGGTAACTGAAGCCACAGAAAGTGAAACATGGATAATGGTGGTGAGGAGGGACCTACCGTAAGCTGTCAGGTGATGTTTATGTTATTGGTTGAATCCTGGCTTTCTAGTACAGGAAAGCTTTTCTTACTGGAATTAAAAGGGTATATAGAAGCTATTATCATGGGCTGCAAATTTTGATTCGTGGTTTTCTTTTCTGTGCTTAGAGGAAGCATTGTTTTGACTCATGATTTCTGCTTTAATTTTTTTTTTTTTTTTTTTTAACAAAAAACCCTCTACTAGAAACCCAGGTTCGACTGTGTGCTTCTGTAGTTTCAGCTACCCAGGAGGCTGAGGCAAAAGGATCACTTGAGCCCAGGAGTTTGATTCCAGCCTGGGCAACATACTGAGATCCATCTCTTAAAAGAAGAAGAAAAAAAGTCTACTAGTAATTACAAGGAACACTCTGTTTGAATTTATGGATGATAAACAGTGGCATTTAGCTCAAGTACTGTTTACTTCCCAGATCATTTAGATCCTTCCCCCATCCCCTACACAAACATGTTAAGATTGGAGAGTAATAAAAAAGAATTATTGTTGATAACTGTTCGTGTTATAGCACAAATGTGTTATTAACAGAAATTTAGAATTAATTCTTCATAAATTAAAATACTGAATTTGATGCTCTTTGCATTTTCTTTCTTTTTTTGTTTTTGTTTTTGAGACCATGCCTCGCTCTGTCACCCAGGCTGGAGTGCAGTGGCATGATCTTGACTCACTGTAACCTCTGCCTCCTGTGTTCAAGTGATTCTTCTTCGTCAGCCTCCTGAGTAGCTGGGACTGTAAGGGCACACCACCACTCCCAGCTAATTTTTATGTTTTTAGTAGAGACAGGGTTTCACCATATTGGTCAGGCGAGTCTTTAACTCCTGACCTTGTGATCCACCCGCCTCAGCCTCCCAAAGTGCTGGGATTATAGGCGTGAGCCACCATGCCCGGCCACTCTTTACATTTTTTCAATTCTCAGTATTTCCTTTTTTAACATAATACTAAGGTACAGTGCTAATTATCTAAAAATATGCCTGGGAAAATAGTGTCATTAGAATATAATAGGTAAAATGGAATGTAAGATAAAATGTTGAATTAAATGGAAATGACAGGCATTTTATTATTTACAGTATAATCTTTTCTTAAAAACTACAAATTTAAGTATGAACTTGAAATATAAATTAATATGACTTATTGTATAATAAAATCATTACAATCTCTTTTGTTTCTCCAGCTTTCATAGTAACCGTCCAAGCAAAAGATTTTGTATTTTTAAGAAGCATTCAGAAAATCTCAGGTAACTAGTTGATCTTTTTTTACTCTTCCTATTGAAAAATTGTAATGACTTAAATATGTTTTACACAACAGCTTTATTGAGTTAGAATTAACATACCATACAATGTATGTGTTTATAGATTTTAGTATATTCACAGAGTTCTGCAGCAATCACCAGTTAGTTTTACTGCATTTTTATCACTCCAGAAAGAAACCCTGTACCCATTAGTGGGCATTCCCATTTTTTTCTGGCTTTCCCCATCCCTAAACAACTAGTCTACTTTCTGTCTGTGTAATATTTGCCCATTCTGGGCATTTCATATAAAAAATGTTACATGATGTAGTCCTCTGTGACTGGTTTCTTTCATTTAGCATAATGTTTTCAAGATTCATCTGTATTGTAGTATGTATCAATATTTCATTGTTAAAAATTGCAGCATAGTATTCCATTGTAAAGATGTATCATAGTTTATTTATTTAGATTGTTTTCATTTTGAGGCCCTTATGAATAAAACTACTGTGAACGTTTGTGTGCATGTTTTTGTATGGTCATGTCTTTTTATTTCTCTTTAGTATATATTTAGGATTAGAATTTCTGGGTTGTGTGATAACTCCATGTTGAGCCTTTGAGGAACCACCAGACTGTTTCCAAAGTAGCTCCATTATTTTACATTCCCACCAGCAGTGTTTGAGGGTTCCAATTTCTCCATATCTTTGCCAACACTTTTTATTATCTCTTTTTGATTATAGTCATCCTAATGGGTATAAAGTGGCATCTCATTGTGGTAACTGTAACTTTTTTTAAACCTGATGTTAGAGTACCTAATTGAAAATATAAATGATTGCTACTGGACATTCGAGAGTTGTGTTCATTGTGTTCTTAGACCAGAAGTGTGATGAGGCATTGTTCTCTTGCTGAATTTATTTCAGTGGAAAGGTGATGTCCAGAGGAAACCTTGATGCATTTACATTGTAAAATGAGAACAAAAATAAGGCACTCCAACAATATTTGAATATTAAAAAGATAGCTAAGCTATCTATTATAGGAATCAACACTTTTTTAGTTTTGAAGTAAATTTCCTTTAACCACTGGAATTCTTGAAATCAGTATGTGATTTTTATAATTCTTATATTTTCTTTTGAAAATAAAGAGAATTATACAATTTCATTACTGTACAGAAAGGACTGTTTATAACATTTTCTAGAGGCATTGATAGTTAGCTTTGGTTATACCACATATTAACTTAGAATCCACCGAGCATTATTATTTCATATTTCTCTGATTCCTTGAACCTTATTTTATGTTGCCATTGCTCCTTGAAATGTCAATGTCTTTGCTCCACCAAGCTGATCTGTAGAGATAAGTTTTGCCAATATTTACTTTGATTCTTTGGATTAATGGAAAATGTAGAAGAGGGGATGATATGTCTCAGGACCTTTGCATTTATTATTTCCTATGCCCAGTTTGCTTTTCCCCAGATATTGTATGGCTAGCTCTTTTGTCTCTTTCAGGCCTCTCCTTTGATTGAGTGAGTCTTTTATTGACTACAAAATTCAAAAAAACTGTATCCTTTCTCCCAGCATTCCCTATCTCCTTTTTATGTTTTACTTTTCTCTAGATCATCTGACATACTTTTATTTTAGTTGCTTATTGTTTGTGTTTTCTCACTACATTGTGTGTGGTTTGGTTTTTTGGTCTACGCCTGGCACATAGTAGGCATTCAGTAAATATTTGTTGAATAAATTAATGTGTATATTGAAAATGATGTGGAAAATAGGCCCTGTCTGTGATGTTAGACTAGTAGCTCACAGGGAGAGAAAATTTCATTCAATTTAAAAAATGTTAGTACTACTTTTAAAATATTTACTGAATCTGGGGAAATAGTTAAGCTACATCAGATGTTACCTTTACTAAAACCAGTTACAAGAGCGAATATGGCTTTATTGCATTTTAAGAACGAGATTTTAATTCAATTTTTACCTTGTTGTCAAGTTCAGTTGTGTGTTTAGTTTCTAAGCGAACTATGTGATTTTAAAGATCTCGGATGTTTTCTTACTCAACTTGGGTAGTCTCAAATTGAAAATTGT
Source organism: Cebus imitator (assembly GCF_001604975.1). Lineage (NCBI taxonomy): Eukaryota > Metazoa > Chordata > Mammalia > Primates > Cebidae > Cebus > Cebus imitator. The sequence goes on along the minus strand of NW_016107816.1, from coordinate 240,034 downwards.
TTAATTTCTGTGAATGGAGCTTAGCATCTTTATAAATCCATATGACAATAATTTATGTAATTACTCTTATTGAAATGGACTATTCATTCTGTAACTATTTATTATGTATCTGTCTTGCACATAAAGTAGCAGGTCCTGTAAAGATGACAGTGATGAAGCATTGTTGGAACCAACCTTCAGGGGAGTGTACAGCATTTTATTGTGTGGGAGTTAAGGTGTGAACATAAATAACTATGAATTTTAATAAGTGCAATGAGAGTTACTTAAGAGAGGAAAAAGATTACTGTTCTTATAGTGGTCTGGATAGGTGTTAGGCCTACTTGACTTTAAAGAATGGGTATTGTTTCTACTGGTAGAAGAGGCACAGGGCATTCTAGTTCAATAGACTAAATACTTTTCAAGACTTCTGTTTACAATTCAGATTACTTAAGGCAAAAGCATCACTTATACATTTAACATAATTGATTTTCTTTTAAATAGCACTTGAAATGCTTGGTGTAACAAACTCCCAAGTGGTTAACTCATAACTATAAGAAATTAAACATATAGTGGCTAAGTTCTCTGAACTATTTTAGTGTTTTACAGGCTTAATATTTCAAAACACCTTTCAGCTAAAAATCACAAGTCTAAATGCATTTTAAATTAGAATCTTAATGTACTTTATGTCAAGTATGTTCAAATACTTCAAATAATAAATGCTTAACAGTTAAATCCAGTGAGTACAAAAACCATTCCTGTATTCGAAAATAAAGTATTGATAACTAGGCAATTGTTTCCTAACTTCTTTAAAAATTGGTACTAATTACACATTTCATTTAAGAACTACAGCATTCAGGCCAGGCGCAGTGGCTCATGCTTGTAATCCTAGCAGTTTGGGAGGCCAAGGTGGGTGGATCACCAGGTCAGGAGTTCGAGACCAGCCTTACCAACATGGTGAAACCCCGTCTCTACTAAAAGTACAAAAATTAGTCAGGTGTGGTGGCGTGCACCTGTAATCCCAGCTACTCAGGAGGCTGAGACAGGAGAATTGCTTGAACCCGGGAGACAGAGGTTGCAGTGAGCTGAGATCACGCCATTGCACTCCAGCCTGGGTGACAGAACGAGACTCTTTCTCAAAAAAAAAAAAAAAAAAAAAAAAAAAAAAAAAAAAAAAAAAAAAAAAAAAAAAAAAAAAAAAAAAAAAAAAAAAGAACTAGAGCACTCAGTGAAGTTTTGTTGATGAGTACTTTAAGCCCCAGCAGATAGACTAGTTCACAGTGCTAGAATGATGAGGAACTGAAGTTTGCAGATTTCAGTATTTTATTAACTACTTTAGCTAGTTCAATGTTAAATGAGAATAATACCAACCTTGATGGCCGTAGTGAGAATCAGATGAAATAATATATGGGAAAACACGTAATATGTAATGTACAATTGATGGTGGCTATAACGTGATCTATTTTTAAAGCCATCACATTTTTCTACTGAATTTAGCTCCAACTAAATAAACACCAGATTGTAAGTAAGCTCCATTATTGCATAGACAGTACTATTTTTTTGTTCACTATTATATTCACCATACCTAGTAGTACAATATATATGAAAACAGCTTCAGTGAGTATCAAGTGAATGAATATGCTATCTACACTTTGCAGATGAGTGGAAGGGCAAATAGAATGTGATTTGCCTAAGTTACACAAGTTGATTATGGAGACAAGACTGACTCTAGGTCTTCTGACTCCTAACTTTTAACAATTGGTGTGAAGGTAAAAGTGTCAAATAAATACTTTCTGTAAATAAATAGTAGCATAATTTGGGCATGGCTGTGTCATTTTCCAGAAAATAGTTTCAGTTTATATCAAATTTATATAACAAAAATGGGAAGTTATAGTTATATATGACACAAAAAGCAAATTATGGAAAAATAATCATCAAATTTGTATATGGATGCTCATAAAAGATAAAAATATTTTTTTAATATTTTTTTTTCCTAGGGGCATTACTCTAGTGTGCCTTAATTGTGATTTCCTAAGTGATGTTTCTGGCTTAGATAATATGGCTACACACTTAAGTCAACATGAAACTCATACTTGCCAAGTTGTAATGCAGAAAGGTACGTATATGTAACTGTTCAACTTTAGATTTTTGATATTTATTCCAGTATTTTTGGTCATACACAATATGGTCTCTTTACTAAATCATTATTCTCACTCATCATACTTCATATGCTGTTGTAAATGTAAAACTTTTCTTCTAATTTCAGTTTCTGTTTGTATCCCAACTTCTGAGCACCTTTCTGAGTAAGTTTAATTTTCATTCAGTGCATTTTACTTTGATAGATGTTAGCACTATTGCATTTTTAAATGTATCATTAATATGAATGAAAAGTATTAAAGTATTTTGTTTTTTTTTTTTTAAAGCTGCTTGTTGAAATAGGTTCCTGCTCTTTGGAGCTCGTGACCTGGTGCAAGACAAGTTGGAATTTCCTAAGTTCAAAGTTCTGAGATGTTTTCTTACAAGGCAGTTAAGCAGCCAAGTTCATGACACTAGCTCTCTTTATTCAGCTCTTTTCAGCTTTCAAATGGGACTAGATTCCTATTCCACCTTATCTTTGTGTCAGGTTGACATATCTTAACGTATTTTTTTTCTCCAGTTTGCGCTGTCTAAAAATAACGTTTGTTGCTATGTCTTTTCTTTGCTTAAAATAATTTTTGTTTTTCTCTGCTGTACTTGCCTTCAGAATATTAGATTCCAAATGATATGGCTGTTTGTCTTTTTGTCTGTTTGTCTGGTTTCTTAATTTCTTATACGTCTTAAGTTTTAGGCCAGATAATTGTCTTTTTCCTCATTCGTTGTCTGTCATTGTGCTATTTTTCTTATTTTTCAGATGCAGAAGCAGCCCAGAGATTTCAAAATATGTCCAGGGTATACCTGGACAGTGTCCCCCTTCGATGGACACAACTGATGCCTGTTCTCTCTTTCCAAGGAGTGTGAATAATTTGACTGTGGGACCTGCTCTTAGGTTGTGGCCTCAGGAAATCAGATCTTGGGGAGACTCCCTTTCTACATGGCCGGCCTCCCATAAGGCTGATGCTGTTTGGCCAGAGATGGCTTTAAGGCCCGCCAAATTGAGCATACTTCCCACTGGGGGCTTTGGCTCATGATCTTAAGCTTATAAGGCAATTATGACCAAGAAAAGCCCATCAAATCACTGCTTCAACATCCAAGTTGAAGTTTAGTCATTTTGGCTGCTGCCCTTAAATCTTTCTCTAGTATGAATACAGTCCAAGGAATATTAAAACTCTAGTTGTTAGGAAACCATGGCTATTTTCATATCCTTGGAACAACAGGTCTCCACAATTATGTTCCAAAATTGCAGTTATTTTTGCTGACATATAAAATCTGTTAACCAGTATTAATTCTGTAATTTTTTTTAATGATAACAATTCTTGCATTTTGATTTTTTTAAATTAATTTAATTTTAATAGCTTGGTTTTATGTTCTCAAAATTTATTAATGTCTATTTTATGATGTCTATTTTTATATTTTTTTATTTAAAATTTGTTAGTGTTTGTTTTAAGAACTCTAAGAGATTTCATAGAATTCTCTACAGATTTTGTATAGCTGCCTATTTGTAGATTTTGAATTTGGCTGTTAGCCCATTAGACATTATTATTATTCTGTCCCATTGGGATTATTTTTAATATTACCTCAGTTGTGAGTTCTTAGGTGTAAAGAATTGGCAGTACTACTTGCAGACCTTTAGAGCCAGTTTTAAGGTTACATATTTGTCATGTATGATGTAATATCTACTAAGCCATTAATATAGCTCCTTTGGGTAAAGGTAACATATTAAAAAAAAATATGGATGGTAATCAGTAATGCATGTATTTCTTTCCTTTATATATTTTAAGTTTGGCATGTGTTTATTTTAGTTACATTGAATGATCTAAACACTTTTGATACTATTATTTTCTTTTAATAAATTATATTGTTTAAGTGCCTCAGGAATTATTTGCTAATGAATAGAAGGTACAGATTTTATCCTATAAACAGGAACATTGCTCTAATTGTTATATGGAAGCCTTGTTACTGGGCCGCAGACAGAGTGCTGTATCTACTTAGTACACCTTGCATTTTTTTCTTGCAGTACAATGAAAAGGTTACTATTTATACTCTACTAATTTCTTAAATTTAAAAGACTAGCAAAATGCCTTTTGTGATATTAATAGCATAAGGATAGGAAGGCTCTGAAATTATGACTCAATGGTAGATTTTTACTGTAAAATCGAACTTCTATATTTGCATTTTAGAACATTTTTAAAGCCAGTTTAAGTGACCACATATTATATGATGTGTTTCTTAGAATTAAGTAGCAAAAGAATTATTAGTTCTAAATTTCCAAACTAATTTATATCTCAAATGAAAGGTTTTCCAAAATCTCCACAAGTGGTTTGTTTCTTAGTAGTGGACTTAGTGATATACTAGTTTTATTTTGTTTTTTTCCTTATTTGTCTCTAGGAATTTTTGCTGTCTACCCTCTTTCTACCCAGTTTTTAAAAGTTTATCCAGAAACAATAACTTTTTCTGTTTTAAACATTAGTTCTGTATTCATTTACAGAGATTCACCTTACCTTGGTCATAGGTCGAAAGTAGGATAAACCACATTCTTAATATAGTAATGTGGGAGTACAGTCAACCCTCCATATCCTTGGGTTTCATGTCTGCAGATTCAGCCAACCATGGATTGAAAATATTTTGTTGGGGGAAAAACAATGAGAAATAACAACAGAACAGTAAAAAAATACAAATGAAAAATACAATATAACAACCATTTACATAGCATTTACATTGTATAAGTGACCTGAGCATCTGAGAACTTTGTTATTCTTGGTGGGGGCTTGGGGAAGTAGGGGTACTTGTGGGACGAGGGCAGGTCCTGTAACCAATCCCCTACCGATACCAAGGAACAACTGTACTTCTTTGTGGTCTTACACAGAATTTTATTTTTTATAGTATGTATCAAATTCATTTTCTTAAAATATGAACTCTTAAAGTTCTGTCACTAGTAAATTCATTTTTTAAAAAAATTGGTTCAGATAAAACACTTGGCAGTCAGTACAAAATTTGCTTATTGTAGACAATTAGTTGAATTTCATTTTGGTGCTAATGAGTTTTAGCTTGAGTCTAATCCCACCTTACCATCATGTTATTCTGCTTTATTCATCTGGTCAGCCATTTCATGCATATGTGTTTTTTGGCTACTGTTGAATAAAAGGTGTGATTGGTTCAGTGTGAGTCCATCACCATTCTTAAGAAAATAATTATTAAACTATAGAGGCTCAGATTCTTGCCCTATTTTTGTCACATTTTGGCAAAACACTTTTTTATTCAGGGAATATTTATTGAGCATCTACTTTGTGCCTGGCAGTGTCCTAGGTGTTAGAAATATAGACTGAAATCTCTGGTCTTATGGAATTTACTTTACAGTTGTGAAAGACAATAAAAACTAAATAAAACATATAATATGTTAGATGATGATCAATTCTAGGGAGAAATATGAATCAGAGAAGGGGAATAAAGGAGTATGGGATAGGAGTTGGAAGGCTACCATTTTTAATTTAGTGAGGCCTCACTGAGAGATGACATTTGAGTGATGACATGAAGCTGGCAAAGGAAGTGAACCATTTGGATATATATCTAAAGAGCATTCCAGGGAGAGGGAATAGCTAGTGCAAAAGCCCTGAAGTGGGATCGTTTCTGATTTAAGAAACTTCAAGGAGACTGGTTTGGGTGCAGTGGAGTAAGCAAGGGAGGGAATAGTAGGAGGTGGGACCTGTGAGGTAGTTTGGGCCACGTGGTATAGGACTTTATAGTCCTGTGGAATTTGGCTTTACTCTGAGATGAGCAGTCACTAGAAGATTTTAAATAGAGGAGAACTCAATAAACAAAATATAGAGGGTTGCCTGTATCACTCTAGCTGCTTTCTTGAGAATAACTTTAGAAAACCATGTGCAGAATTAGGGAGACCAATTAGGGAGCTATTGTGGTAATTCAGGTAGGACATGGTGGAGGTTTAGGCTAGGATGCAGTGTAGGTGATAAGTGGTTTCATTTTAGATATATATTGAATTTGTGGAAGGTTTGGATGTGAAATGTGAGAAAGAATGTTGAGGATAACTCCATAGTTAATAGTCTGAGCAACTGGAAAGATGGTGGTGAGAAGACTATGGGAGGAGTAGAATTGGTAGGGAAGATGAGGACTGTGATTTGGGACATGTTTTAGTTTGAGATACCTATTAGATATCTAAGTGGAGATATTGTAGTCATTTGCCTTTATGAGTTTCAGGGAATGTTCTAAGCTATAAGTATCATTTAGTATTTTAAAACATCATGAGGATGAATACAAATAAAACTGGGGAAATCTGAATGACATTGGTGTATGAGCAGTCAGTATCCTGGTTGTGATAATATACTATAGTTTTGTAAGATGTTATTATTGGGAGAAACTGGGTAAACATGATATCTCTGTATATTATTTCTTACAGTTGCATGTGAGTCTACAAATGACTCACTCCCCAAAATAATTTTAAAAAGTCATGGGACTATATCACAAAGAGGTGGTGCATGTCTGTAGTGTCAGCTGCTTGGGAAGCTGAGGTAGGAGGATCACTTGAGCCTGGGAGGTGGAGGCTGCAGTGAGCCATGATCATGCCACTGCACTCCAGCTTGGGTGACAGAGTGAAACCTTGTCTCAAAAAAAAAAAAAAAAAGGTCACTAAACAATATGTATAAAGGGCAAGATCCACAGACTGAGCTCCGGCGAGTCATACAGTAAGAGATCAGGGAGATGAAAAGTAATCAGCAAACTAAAGGTGTGGCCAGTGATGTGATGACCAAGGGAGTAGAAGTGTTTTGGAGCCCCTATTAGCCTATTTGTAAAATGTGGGGGCTGACTTTTTTGTTTTTCTTTTCTTTTTTTTTTTTTTTTTGAGACAAAGTCTTGCTCTGTTGCCAGGCGCCAGGCTGGAGTGCAGTGGCGCGATCTCGGCTCACTGCAATCTCTGCCTCTCGGGTTCAAGCAATTCTCCTGCCTGAGCCTCGTGAGTAGCTGGGACCACAGGTGGGCGCCACCACGCCCAGCTAATTTTTGTATTTTTTAGTAGAGACGGGGTTTCACCACGTTTCCAATCTCTTGACCTCGTGATCTGTCCGCCTCCCAAAGTACTGGGATTACAGGCGTGAGCCACTGCGCCCGGCTGGGTGCTGACTTGTTGTAGAGTTCTGTGGTTCTGTTATTCAGTATTGGTTCTACCTAAATGTCATGATTTATTCATATGAGAAGGTGAATTTATAATGCCACATAACCCTTTCCCAACTAGCAGAACAGGGACTCTTGACCTTGAGAAAATTAAATGTCCACATTACTCCTAGGCATGTTTAATTCTCTACATGTAGTCTTGTATAAGGAATTCTCTTGCATTTCTATAAAAGAAGGTAACTAGGCCAGTGCTTCCCAAATTCTGTACTGTAGAACTAATGTACATAATTTATAAATGGTCTGGGGGAAAAGTTTCCATGGCCAAATAAATTTAGGAAATGAAAGTTAAAATAGATCCTGTAATATAGGAATTTTTTTTTTTTTGAGACGGAGTTTCACTCTTGTTACCCAGGCTGGAGTAGGAATTTTTTTAATGCTATATGTGAACCGTGAATGTCTAAAAGCATATTTACTTGACCTGGGAATTTTTTTCCTTCAATACTTATTAACTTCTTGACATTAATCTCCATAGAACTGTGTGTAGACTGCTGATATAGATTTATCATTCTTCAGATTTTCTTAGTTGGAAAAGAAAAAGTAGTTTTGTAGAGTATTGTCTAAAGAAGGACTCCTAGACATTTTATTCATTTCATGAGTCATCTGTAAGGTGTAGTTTATAACTAGATGCTGCAAAATACATTTTCATATTTTTAGAAATTATATCAAGAAAAATGGCATCCGCATTATTATGTTTGTAGAATCTAAAATATACTAACTGAGACAGACCAGTTAATAGCCTAGTCTGCCCCGATGTAGAAGCAAGGGATAGTTTTGTTAGAAAATATGGTTGCCTACCATGATTTCTCACTCAGAAAGAAGCATAAGAATCTCCTATACTTGTTTCTAGCTTCTATCTGTAACTATGCTTAGTTTATCAACCTACTCACCTACTTTTCTTGAGACCATTGCTATTTTCAGTATTTTATTATCTATTTTATCTACTAGGAAGTTTATTTTGTCAAGTTTTACTTCCTTCTTAGATGGCTTCAGGAGATCTTCCTTGATACTAAGATTAGGAGATTTGATACCCAGCTCTACATTAACTCTCTCGGACCCTTAAAGGGAAAGTATGGTGTAATGGTTAGAGAGCACAGGCTCCACAGTTGATTGCCTAGTTTGGAGTTCCTGCTCTGCTGCTTACTAGGTATGTATGCTTTGGATAAGTTACCTGACCTCTATGCCCAGTTTCTCATTTGTAAAACACAGATAACAAAAATATAATACCTACTCATGAGGTGTTGATGGAATTAAAGGCGTTAGTATATGCATGTAGTACTTAGAAAGCCTTTGGCACATAGGAAGCACTATACCAGCATAAAGTTACTGTCTTCTATTCTTTATGATTTTATTTCTGCCTACATTTTATTCATTTTATTCTAATCTTCACCCTGTTTTTCATTGTCACCTTTCATACCATTTTCACAAATCATTTTCTTTCACTTTTTTTTTCTTAATCCAGTATATCTTTCTTTAGAATTATCATTGCAGCACATATTAGTCATACCTTTAGATTTCTGGTTTATAGAGTTCACTAAACGTATTTTTAGGGAATGTCTATGAATACTCCTAGGTTCATTTTAGTCGTAATTGTCTTTTATAAATAGTAAAACTATTTCCCTCTAAATTATACTTCCATATACTTGACCAGATTATAGTTCATCTGATACTTTGATCTCACCTCTCTGATTTTGAGATCCTTCTGTACCCCCACTCTTGTCACTTTTGACTACCTAGAAAAGTTTACTATCATCTGCAAATGTGGAGAGGATACTGTACATTTCCTTTTCTGCATTTTTTATTAAAATATAGAGTATCATTGTTTTTAATCATCCACACTGAAAAATATCTGTTCATCCATAACACTGTGAAATGTGGTGTTGTAAAAAGAGTGCAGCTTTGAAATAAGATGATTTTATGTTTAAATCCGAATTTTGTATCTAACTGACTCTGCATTCTTGAGTAAATTACTTAACCTTGCAGACCTCAGCTTCCTCATCAGTAAAAGATATGTAATAAATTCCTTGCTGGGTAGCTGTGAAAAATAGAGATAGAGATAATGTATAAAAATTAATTAGACTGGGAACGGTGGCTCACGTCTGTAATCCCAGCAGTTTGGGAGGCCAGGCATGTGGATCACGAGGTCAGGAGATTGAGACCATTCTGTCCAACATGGTGAAACCCCTTCTCAACTAAAAAATTAGCTGCTTGTGGTGACATGTGTCCATAATCTCAGCTACTTGGGAGGCTGAGGCATGAGAATCACTTGAACCCAGGAGGTGCAGGTTGTGGTTAACCGAGATGGCACCATTGCACTCCAGCCTGGTGACAGAGTGAGACTCCATCTCAAAAAACAAAAAAACAAAAAAAATTAATTAGTTAAATTATTAATTTAAATAATTTAGCTAAATATTTAATTTAAATTATTTGGCCCTGGCCTGACAGATAGCAGACACTCAATAAATGCACATAGTTGTTGCCATTGCTGTTTTAGCTGCTGCTGCTGCTACTACCACCACTACTGTTACTGCTGCCCCTGCTGCTATTGCTATTACTGCTGTTGCTATTATTTCTGCTATTTCCTGGTAACAGGAAACCCTGGAAACTACTTACCAGTGGAATCTTCTCGTTATTGAGAGTTTTAGTGGCAATACGCTATGGTTATTTGTAATTTTAACTTAAAGCTCACAGGTCTGGCAGCATATGTTTCCAAACTGCTGGGTGGATGGCATCTTATTGCAGTGCTTTAATGAATCTTGTAAGATTATCTAATGTTAGAATTGAGAGTATTCTGGTTTTTCCAGTACAAAAACTATGAAACAACACTGCCTTGTTGAAAACTAGCACAGAATCCTCTCTGTTTAGAAAGAAAGAATTTCTTTATTGCTTATGGAATCCTTTCTTCAACTAAAACTTTTTATTAATTATTACCAGGCATTTATTTTCAGAAATCTTGGCTACTTATTCAGTACTACTAATTTTATAAAAATGTTTAATTGTACTAGTTTGCAATAGTCATGTAGCTTTTTCTTTTGAAATGATTTTTTAAAAATCTGCCTTTTTCAAATATTACAGATACTGTAACTCAGTCGTGAGTTCATTTCTCAGTCCATTTCTTCCCTCCTCTGTTTCCCTGTTTATCTACCTGGATGGATGAATTATAACAAAATAGAAGTAAAGGCTTGAGTTTTATTCGTTTCTTTTTCTTGCCAAAAATTCAAGAGTAGAATGATAATTTCTTATAGCAGATCTTCACAGTGTAAGAATCTGTGGTAAATACATAATAACTCCAGCTTGCTAAACTAGGCTACTTAACTGGTTGCCTATTTTATTGCTAAATCAAATGTCCTAAAAGCCACAATGTGAAGAGATTTTAAAAGTTGATTTAGTTCTCTAAGTGACATCCATGTTTGTTCTAAGCAAAGTAGAATGGGAAAAACATTGGCAGTCAAAGTATTAGAGCTTAAGAACCCAGCTGTCTCACCAGCTTTAAGGGAAAATTACTCAGTTTCTTTTTCTGTGAAATGGGATTGAAAATATCTGTGTTTTGAAGATTTAAAAAATATGTAAAATGTGTTTCACAGATGTTAATGTATGTATTATACTTTATTAAATCCCCCTAATTTAATGAGGTTTATACTTAGCACCAATAGTAACTACATGGCTCATTAACAGCATGATATAGATAACCCTCCCATATATTCTTTGTCACTGAACATTGATACCCTACTTTTTATGTGTATAAGATTCTGTGTCAGGTGTTGGAAATGAAAATATAAATAAAATGTGGTTTATACCACCAAAGCAATTACAGAATAATGGAATTAGAAATGTAGACCCGGAATCCACATCTTTTATAGGTCCTACAGTCAACTGATTTCATAATCAATTAAACAACTAATACCATATGTATATTTCATTATGGGATTTTTTTTTTTTTTTTTTGTGAATGCTGCATCAGAAGAGAATCTGGACCTATTCCCAACGTGAAATATCACTTTATTCTGCCACTCTCAAACCAATAAGTCATTAATTATCTTTCATAAATGTAATCAGTAAGTAAACTCTTTTAGAAATAGAATGGCAGCCTTTTTCTATAAATCTTATATTTTAAAATATTATTTATGTTAAAATATGTTGTCATTGAATCTGTGATCATTGAAGAATATATGAGTTCATTCCATTATTTTCCTGAACTTACTCACAGGAATTATTGGCTCTGGTCATAATTCTAAATTATAACTCTCTAGTTCTTATGTTTTCAGAATTGTCAGGAGTCTTCATTTATTTCGTAAGATTTTTGAAAAACAAACTGATATGATCTGTTGAGTTTATTTTGGGCTTGTTTCCTTCTTTAAACTTTTGAAATGTGACCAGGATTATAGCCCCTAGATTCTCTTGGCCTACCATGGACGTTAATATCTCAAACCAGATCTTTAGGAACTGTAAAATATTTCTTCCTTTTCAAAATAGACTTAATATATTTGCCCCTGGTATGTAATTGCAAATCAGTCGGTAGGATCTAAGCATCAAGATATGGTGGTTTCTGGCAATTTGAACTTCTGTCTTTGATATCTGGAAAGCAGGGAGAATTTGAGACGCAGTGAAATGGAAAAATAAATGCAACTTTAGTGTATTCTTTCATTTAGGACAAACTGTACCAATCTCTACCAGTGATTCTGAGCTTACTACCATTTTTTTCAGTCTCTGGTTCCTAAGGGTCATTTATTCTAGATTATAAATTAAATATCCAGGGTATAATTCAATATTACCAACAAACCAAAATAATAAAATAGAGCCCTAGACTGTCATTAAAATCTTCTGCCTACATTGATGATGGTCTGATATTTTTCTTTACATTTTTACACATGAATATTTTGATCTTTTTTATTTCTTGTCTCTCTGTCTTTACCTAATTCTTTCTTCTGTCTATCTAAAATGATTTTTCTTCTCTATCTTTGTTATAATAGCTTTAGATGGCCAAATCATACCCTGGTGTTCTAAGATGAGTAGATCATTTCATACTACAAAAAATAGGACTGGTCCTAAGGAGAGTAGACCAGCAATCAAAATTAATGTCTATGGTTCTGAGGGTGAGGTGGAAGCATGGCAGTAGAGATATTTAGGTGGTAAAAGGAACCTCTGTTGTATACTCTCAAGCAGATTCTGAGCAAGAAGATTGAGTCTATACTCTAACCATACCCATGACAATAATAGCTAACATTGAGCACATGCAGTGTGGCAGGCACTCTTCTAAGTGTTTTGCATTTATTTACTGATTTAATTCTCACATATTTGTGAGATATGAGCTGTTACTATCCTGATTTCATGGATGAGACTTCTGAGATACAGATATCTTAAATAATTTTCCCAAGGTCACGCATAGCTGTTGACCTCAGTGGAGAGCCTCAATTTAAATTGTCTTCAGAGACCAAACTACTCAGTTCTGTCCTCTATTGCTTCTCTTCTGCTTGTAGTGCTAGATGTACATCCTGTCTTGTTTGTGATTGGCCAAGAAACTTGATAGGACTAAGCTTCAGTGTTAACGTCCTCTTTCCACAGAAGGGTAGGCAGCAACTTACACAATCATAGGATTGGGACAGTAATCTAGCATGCCAGTTTACTGTCTCTCACATGTTCTGTTGCTCAAACTTCATAGAAATACTACCCTAATGATGTTTGGGCAATATAACGTTTGAACAAAGAATGGTATAAATTGGTCTTTTAGTAGGATTAATTTGGCAGTGATACTCAGCATGTTTTAGAGTGGAAAACATTTAGAGGCAGAGAGATCAGTTTTCCTGGCATGATCATAAGGGAGCCTGATTCACAGGAGAGGAATTGGCTTGAGGCAGTGCAGTGGAAATTTGAAGTAGAACCCACACATTTAATCCTCATTCTGTTATTTAATGGCTTTCTAACTTTAGCATTTTTAGGTCTCAGATTTTCTCATCTGCAAGATGGGAGCAGTTGAATAGTATAATCTGTTAGGACTCAAGTCTATTACACTGTGATCTCTGAGCTGAATCGTCAGCTGTTTGAAAAATAATAAATTGGAATAAAAATGGAGGAGTCATTCTCTGGATTTTGATTTTGAAGTTATATGAAGAGAAGTGATGGTTGGTGGCAGAGTGTAGTGACTCACACCTATAATCCCAGCACTTTGGGAGGGAGAGACAGGAGGATCACTTGAGCTCAGGAGTTCACAACCAGCCTGGGCAACATGGTGAAATCCCATCTCTACAAAAAAAGTACAAAAATTAGCCAATTGTTGTGGTGTGACTGTGGTCCCAGCTACTCAGAAGGTGGAGATGGGAGGATCACTGGAGCCTGGGGGTGGAGGTTACAAGTGAGCTGTGATCACACCAGAGGTAGTCCAGCTTGGGCAAAAAATAAATAAATAAGTAGAAGTGGTTGGAATTGTATATAAGGATGAGAAACACAAGAGGCAGGTCTGAGTGCTAATATTTCCGTATGAATGTTCTACAAGTACCACAAATCCAATATGTCCAAAACTGAATTTATTTTTCCCTCAAAGAATCCTTTTTCCCTCCTCTGAATTCCGTATCATGAATAATCTCTTACCACCCAGGGTAGGCATTTGAGGGGGTCATATTTGTTCTTCTCATTTAGCTTTATCCAGTGTATACTTACATTCTTTTGCTTTTAATTTGTTCTCATTTCCCTAAATCAACTTTTTCTCCATTGATTCTTACTGTTTTAGTTGAGACAGTCATTAACTGTCTAGTCTTCCAACAATACAACCTTTTTTCTTTCTGATATACAAATTTGGTCATACTTTCCTATTAGCCTTAAAGTTCTTAGCATGAACACTTTAGTGTAGAAATCAAGACCTTCCTTGAAGAGCCACTTGTATGTTTTCAGCTTCATCTTTGAGTACTTTGCTTGGTGCCTGACATTTCAGTGATATGAGACCACCAAGGTTCTCATTTTGTCGTCTTGTTTCATACTACTTTGCCTTTGCTCTGCCTTGGATTGCTTTACCCTGCTTTGCTAACTCCTGTTCTTGCAGGACTAAGTTCACTATAGTATTTCACTGCTTCCTTGCCTCTTTCCCTTTCATAGTGTCTTAGTTCTGTGAACAAAGATGTCTCCTCCAGAACTTTCATAATGTAATCATTTGCTTCATTATGTTTTCTTGGCAATGAACTCCTTGAGAGGAGAGAGAGTCTTTTTTAACTTTGGACTGGAACACTTAGTACAATACCTGAAATATGTGTACAACCTTGTAAATGTTTTCTCAGGCACCCTTTCCACGTACAAATATATTGATAATTCTAAGAAGAAATGATCAGAAATGTGTTAGTGAAGGTATTTTAATTTTATTTTATTTTGCTTGTGTGTGTGTATGTGTGTGTGTGTGTGTTTTGAGACAGAGTCTTGCTGTTTTGCTTAGGCGAGAGGGCTGGAGTGCAGTGTGCAATCATGGCTCACTGCAGCTTCTAAGACCTAGGCTCAAGCAATTCTCCTGCCCCAACCTCCTGAGTAGCTGGGACTACAGGTATGTACAACCACACGTGGCTAACAAAAAAAATTTTTTTTTTGTAGAGATGAGGTCTCACTGTGTTGTCCAGGCTGGTCTCACACTCCTGGGCTCAAATGATCCTCCCGTCTTGGCCTCCCAAAACATTGGGATTACAGGCATGTGCCAGCATGCCTGGCCTAAGTGCAAGGTCTTGATTACTGGCTGACTTTACTACTGGTTGTTTTACAGCCTCTTTTCAACTTTTTTAGTATGCTTACAAATATTCTTAAAGATTACATTTCTAACATCAGCACTGAAATTTTTGGCTTTTAAATGTTACCGGAAAGAAAAAATGTGGCCTAGCTGAAATGAATCTGAATATTTTTCCCCTTACAGCTCTTCTCCTCACCCCATGGTATGTTTATAGTGTGACTGAAACCTCAAAGGAACATACTACTATAAGTGAACCAGAATGTTAAATTTTGCATGGATTGGCTGGGTGCAGTGGCTCATGCCTATAACCCCAGCACTTTGGGAGGCCGAGGTGGGCAGATCACCTGAAGTCAGGAGTTCAAGACTAGCTTGATCAATATGATGAAACCCTGTCTCTACTAAAAATACAAAAATTAGCTGGTTGTGGGGGCATGTGCCTGTAATCCCAGCTGTTTGGGAGGCTGAGACAGGAGAATCACTTGAACCTGGGAGGCGGAGGTTGCAGCGAGCCGAGATTGTACCGTTGCACTGCAGCTTGGGCAACAAGAGTGAAACTTCGTGATTACGCCTAAGACCTGCAGAAAAATGCAAATAGGGCCATTTTAGACTTTAGAGGGAAAAGCTTGTCCTGTAGAAATATATCAGAAAGATCTATTTCAGCAGGTTTTCATAGAGGGGGAAAAATTATTTACTTGCAATCTTGATCACTAATGATGTTGAAATCGATCACCAGTCGGTCCTTCTGTTCTCTTTGCATTGAAATTTTAAATAGTGTTTGCTATAAATGTTACACCATATTTTTTAAATTAAAACTTATTGTAACATTCACAGGTGAGAAATATAATTACTTAAAAGCGGGTCATCAGCTCAGAACTTTGAGCTTAGCAAATTTCACTGCCTTCTACCAAAGTAATTGAATGTCTAAAATAATGACTATTTCAGCAGGTATCTTTAGTGAATAAGAATTATAGGTAAGAAAATTTTTCTTCTTTTCTAAAAGTGTTAATGATGTATTAATAGTCATTAAAATTTATTAATCATTAAGCATACTTTTATAATTCAAAATTTTAGTGTACATTTTAATGATGAATTTTATAATTTAAAATTTACTGTGTGCTTTTCTAAATATTTTTAAGATTTGTTTTTCTAAATGTGTTCACTAGTTATTACAATTCAGAATACTAATATGGTAAAAGGCACAAAACAAGACTGAAATTACAGGCTTCTTAATGCAAGTATTTCAATAACTTACTGTGTTCTCACCTACCAGTTTCTTGCCAGTGTAATAGAGAGTAATAAAAACCTCTGTCACCAACCTCTATCGCAGAGATAGCAAGAAGATTGTCTTTCCTCTGTTGAAATGCCAGCAATAATAAACATGCTTAATGGGGCTCATTTTAATAGCTGCATACAATGAGTTTATTATAATAGGCAAATGCTAAAATTATTAGCATGATAATATTTCTTTTATAAGAATATAAAAGGTCTTACTTTTTGATAATGTTTACAACAGTAAGCTGAGAGAGAAAAATCTTTTATGAAATATTTAAACTGTGCTGTGACCAATTTGTTTTTCAAACTGAATTTAAAATGACTAAATGCTTAGAAACAAAAAATCAGTTTTAATATACACATTTATTTCCAAACTTCATTAGCTTACTTTTCCATACTTCTTACTTTTTAGACGAATTTTCATGTTTTCTTACTACTTTATTACTGATTTTATTCTTAAAACTTATTTTCCTTTGTAATTTGTTAAAGCAGTGAAGTTATACTGTATATTTGATGTGATGTTATCTTTATAAATATTGTGCACAATTAAATACTTGAGACAATTACAAAAGCTTTAACCCCCTAAATGATTGACATTTGTGTATTTTGTCAATTTTCTGTGCAAGTTTTATTCATTTCAATTTGCTTAACAAGTTGGTTGTAAATTATTGTAGTGCACTGCCAATATAGTGGTTTTTACAAAGACATAATCTATTTTAAGTTAGCAGTTTTGCCTAATAGCTAAAAAATAGGTAGCTAAGTTTATACAGTTAATTATTATTAATATTAGCAAAGTATTAGCATTTGAAGTCCTAATTTTTAAAATATGCCCTGAAAACATGGAAAAAGAAGGAAGATTTTGCCAACTCTGTATTTCATTGATTAGCTATGAGAGTAGCTTTTAGAAAGATGGTTGACATTTCTATCATATTAGATATCCTTTTTTTGTCAATGAAATTTAAGATAATATAGTCATTGTTTATGTTAAATATATTATTTCTTAGTCTTAGCTATTAAGCCTTCATAAAATTATGTATCACTTAACTCTTGGGTTAATGGCATGTCAGATCAGGTAGGTACCCTACCTACACAGATTAAAATTGAGTTAAATATATAATATCACAAATAATATTCAGTCATTTCTGTAGGTTCTAAAACAAAGATCCTTTGGATAAGCTAGCTTTTAGATTAAACTGATTATTTTACAAGATTTTCTGGATGGCATATAACTTTGTTAATGTTATAATAAGTTATAATTAATATTTTTAGAAATCAAGAAGTTTTAATATTTGAGCAGTGCTTATGGAAGTGTTAAAGAGAATATATTCCTCAAAATTCTAATTATTTCTGTGATTTTACTGCCTCCAGAGTAAGTTAACAATAATATATATTTAAGTGGAATTATGTTGAATTTCACTGTAGATAAAATATTTATCTTTTTTCACTTTTAAAGTCCTGTAATCGTAAATCCTGATGCATATTACTTATATGAACATATAACTTGCTTTTAATTTTTAAAAAGTAATTCTTGTTTTGAAACTGTTTTACTAATGTGTCTTTTATTTTAAATTGTACTTAGCAAAGAGAACATTTCTTAAGTGCCCTTTTGTCAGAGAACAAGGAAATATACATCTTTATTTATTGATTTAGCACATTTATTGAATCTACTGTTTAGTCTCATATATTTAACTTTTACCTTAAAACATTTACAAAGATCAATTTACTATTAAAGCATAAAATGTACATTAGTTTCGATCTACATTTTAATTATTTTAGGCATGCAGAAAAAGAATTGTTTCATATTTTATCATCATATGTATAAAATAAAATATTCAAAACTTATCTTGTTTTCAAGATTAAAAAAAGAAGCTCCCACAAAGGAACAAAAACCTGTGTCTAAGGTAAAGTTCGTTTTACTTTATACCTTAAAGGTTTATACACTCGAAAGTATTATTAGTGCGATTTAAAATTTTTTTTCAATTTCAGTATGCATACATCAACAATATTTGGGATGTTGTGAGGAGGAAAAAAATTGAGATTTGAAATTTTTCACTAGATATAAAAATGTCTAGTCCTAAGTAAACTTTTAGGGTATTCTTGTTTTGACAAAGACGACTTATGTTTCACTTGTTTGTTATTTAGTTCAACTAGTGAGTAATGGAGATAAATTTATGAATTAAAAATCCCCAAATCAGTAAAATCTCAATTATTTGGTACACTGGAAAAATTAATCTTTCCAGGATAATTTTCTGGGATATTTTAACTGTCAAAAGGTTAAGGTAATTTTTAAAATAGAAGTATTTTGAATATATATTAAATATGTTTTAGCTATCTTAAACAAGTACTCTAAATGCAAGACTCAGAACTATCATATAAATGTTATTTACTGGGACAATCTAATAGATAAGTGCAGAAATAGTTTTGCTCAACTACTTGCTCTCATCAATTTATGTTGGTATTACTTAATAACTGTTTGCCTTTTTTTGAGTAAAATTAAGTGAAGTAGACTTGATACTTACCTTTTGAATACTTTCTGTCTTGAGTGGTGCATAATATAAGTGAAATCCAGGCAGAAGTATCAGCCTTCTTCCAAGAAGCTTTGTTTTGTACCATAGAAAGTTTCCTTTTGTTTAAAAAAATTTTAACTACAAATAAATTAACAGATGCAGAATTTTTTTTGGTTGTTGTTGTAATCTCTTTCTTCTTGAGGGAGTTTTGGTAGTTTGGTAGTTTCTGGTTTTTAAAAATTCTCCTGGCCGGAGATATAATGGAGCAAATGTGTCATGTGATGCAGGGGTATACAAGCCAATATTTTGCCCCCAAAATAATTATGCCAAATTTGTACATTGTTTAACTCATTATAATTTGACAGGAAAAAATGCTGCATACGTGAATTTAAATATGATCAACTTTTTTAGTATTGTACAAAGGATATATATTTTAGGGGCACGGGAATTCAGGGAGCAAACAGGATATTCTTGTCTAGTCTAAAAACGATATTAAAATCACATACCATTACCTGATAGTATCAAGATAAAATGCATTTGAGACACTTTGCATGCAAATTAAAGATGATTATCAAATATTAAATGATATAATATCAAATGACAAAATACATTATGCTGAAATTGAAAGCATATTGATACAAATAGCTTACAAATTTTTATTATGCAGATTATCTGTGTGGATATTTTGAGCCAAGTGGAAGAAGCTAAAGCTTTACAGTCAGTAAACATGACTGTATATAAAGCTATATACTTAATAAAAGATGTATCCCTTTGCTTACAACAATTGAAGGTAATTTTGAAAGTGTACTTGATGAACATAAAATTTCAGCAAGAGATTTGTATATTCTCAAATTTGAAAATAAATGAAAAAGAGTAAATAAATGAGAAATGCATGAGTCACTGGATGAAGAGCATTGATAATTATGAGGACTGTGCTTATTAAATAGAACTTAAGATTATAAATGCCCTAATTTCATATTTTATGTAGAGATATGAAAAATTCAGTGAAATTCTTTCCAATTTTAAATTTCTAAACTGGAGAAAAGTTGTTTTATATAAATACATCCGATTTACAAAAATGAGCCACTAAGTTTGCACTTAAATATTCTGATGATTTAAGTTCTATAGAAATTCCATGTGAAATAGTTGAAAGCAGCATTTGATATCAATAATATACAATCAAGTTTGTGTTTGGGTCTTCTATACTTTAGTGACATATTTTACTTAGTATAATCTTGCACAGATTTGGGAATGTTATTCAAAAATTTAAAACAATTCCAGCCACAGTGGCATTCTGCAAATGAAGATTACTGTAAACTGAAGTTAATATAACATTTTTTTTATGATTGTTACTTGTTGAAGATAAATTGTTATACATGGCAGTTTGCTCATTTGAAAACAAAATAAGAAAAGAATTAGATTTGAAAATATACTATTGATTGTTTACTTCTATTAACCGGAAGAATAAAATAATTCTGTTTTTCGCAGAAATAAAATGCTTGAATTTAAGCTAATGTGAGTTTAATTCACCTATTTTTAAATTTTTCAGTATTTTTCTGACTAATATTCTACAAAAAAAAATTAAATACACAAAAATAGGCTGGGCACAATGGCACACACCTGTAATCCCAGCACTTTGGACACCAAGGTGGGAAGGTTGCTTAAATTCAGGAGTTCGAGACCAGCCTGGGAAACAAAGTGAGACCCTGTTGCTAAAAACAAAAAACAAAACAAAACAAAAACACACCACACACAAACAAAACTTACAGGGGTATTAATTTTTTCTTTTTCCTCAGGCACCAGTATGGCTTGGTATAGTACTTATTGCAGAAAAGTTATATCAAAATTTTTGAGACTGTTATGCTGAGCCAGAAAGTGCCCCATGAGTTCTTTTTCTTTTCTATACCTTATTTTATTTTTCTGGAGTTAAAAATATATATCTTTTCTACATATTTGTTTAGTTTTCTGTGCACCTGATGCTGGTTTTTTTTTTTTCCTTGATGTTTCACTTTGTCTCTCTAACACTTGAAAATAGTTTTTCCAGTGTTCACACACATAAAAAAAATTGTTGGGGGCTGAGGGGGTTTCTGAAATCTCCCAGACTCCCACCTCAAGTTAAACTAGTTGCACTGTAAGCATATGCTTAGTGTTGTTACGTCAAGATTATTCTTTGCCACTGTTGTGTTGGATGTTCTGTTTGCTAAACCATGAATTATTCCTCATTTCTTGGCTTACTCATCATTTTGATAATTGTGTCCTCTACTAGCTTCCTCATAAGGTGTGCCTCTTTTTTCAGTCCTTGCATATCTAAAAATATATTTATACGAATGAGATTTTGGCTCAAGTACACAGAAACAATTCCCATGCCGTTTTTTAAATGTTGTTTTTACTATCTTCTTATATGCAGTATTTTTATTAACTCTAATGCATTTCTTGCTCCAGTTTCTTGTTATTTAAGTTACGTTTTTTCTTTTTGGAAAGTTTCATGATTGTCTCTGTCACTGGTGTTTTGAAATTGCATGATATGTTCACCCATCCTCGTTTTTTCATTCATTACATGGGCATTTGACAAACTTGGGAGTTTGGAGATTTCTGTTTGGGGGAAGTTTTATAGTGTTATTTCTTTGGTAAATGTTCAGTTTTATTTTCTGTGTGTGTGTGTGTGTGTGTGTGTGTGTGTGTGTGTGTGTGTTTAAGAAATGCCGATTATTCTAATATTGAGCCTCCTGCATCAACTCCTTTTTTTAAAAAAATAACTCTTTTAATTATATGGTATTTTTTTGGTGGCCTTTCATCTTTTTGTTTTTTTGTTTCAATCTTTTTAAAAATTTTCTAAACTTAATTACTTATTTTAGTTGCCATCGTTCTAATTTTGAAAAGCTCTACAATTTTTTATTTGTTCTGTAGTTCCCTTTTTTTACGGTTTTTGTTATTATTTAATGGATATAATAACATACCTCTTTGGGGATATTAAATATTTTATATACACTTTTTTCTTTTGTTCCCAGCAATGCCTCTGATGTGTCCAAGCCCCTTTCTTTATTTCTTTTTGTTTAATTTGGTTTTTTTCATGTTAAAGTATATCTTTTGTTGTGTGGTGATCCTTGCCCACCCATACATAGTTTTAAAATGAGGCTTAAATAATCATTGAAATCTGTATGTGTGTGAATAGGTACAGGGCTGTCTAGCATAGCCATTCAGGTTAAATACTGCAGAACTCCTGCAAATACTATTTACATATAGCCTTCGTAGTCTCAAAAATTCTTAATATTTTTCATATTAGAAATTAAAATCATGATATTTAAAAACTATTTATTGTCAAAAATAAAAATAATAAATATGTTAACATAAACTGTGTATTTTTTTCTGAAAAATAACCATTTTCCAAAACAATAGAAATTTAGTTAGAAAGAATGGCTTCATTTTACACTTTTGCATATTTCTTTAATGTCAGGCTTAATAGAAAAAAAACTGGATTCTCATGTTTCTGAATCCAGTATGTTGTGATACATACTTTTGGTTGAAATGTATGAATAATACCCAGCTTCACTCAGTACTTTAATAATCTTTTCAAATAATTGAGATTATTTCCTTTGATACTATACCAAAAGTAGACAAGTGGAAGTTTTTTTGCCTGTCGCACTGTGGAATCTAACTCCACATCACTGAACTTTTTTGCTTTGTTATATCAAAATCTGTTTGTTTTCATTTTGAAGGGACCTTTTATCCATGCCTAATTTCGTAACATCATGCATTGGTCATTTGGAACATACTGTTTCACTGAGTTCCCTAGATCTTCCAAATGTTGAAATATTTCATTATATAATATCAAGCACTCACATTAATTAATATTAGCATTAACCTAATCAGTGGTGGGTAGTTTTTTGCTTGATTTTATTACTGGAAACAAATAGAGTCAGTTATTTTCCTTAATATGATAGGCTCACTTTGTTAATTTTTCAAAAAAAAAAAAAACCAAAGTCTACTGAAACTCAAGTCTAAATAGTCATAGTTTGACAGTCATTCTTTAAAATAAAAATGGTGCTCTATGAAAAACATGTGGGTAAGGAGAACTCACAACTCAATCACAGACCCAAATATTTTCAGTAGGCAACGGTTGTGTCTTATGCATATTTGCATTTTGTCACACAAAATATTAAAAAGATATGAGCTCAAAGATTGAGATGTAATAAAACTCAATTTTATTAAATTTGTGTTGGTGTGGTTTGAAGAATACAGTGTGTGTGGTGGTGAAGAATACAGTGACTACTAGTACAGATTGGGTTTAGTGCCACTGCCTTGAGTTATGTTAAGTTGGCAGTGTTTTTACACACCACTGTTTTTATACCAAGAATTGTGACCTCACATGCTTCCTGAAAGTGGCTTGGATTCCCCAAGTGTCCATGTACCACACTTTGAGAATGGATGATATGAATTACAATGTGTAGCCTTCTGGATTTGTGCACTGTACAGCATGCACAGTCTGCATGAGAATTGCGTAGACTTCAGTGTAGGAAAATTAGGTGCTGAACTGACTGATTCTTTGTTGAGGAGGATGGTGTCAAAATCATTATGGAGAGGCCCAGTGTGGTGGCTCTTGCCTGTAATCCCAACACTTTGGAAAGCTGATGCGGGAGGATCCCTTGAGGCTAGGAGTTTGAGACTAGCCTAGGCAACACTGGAGACTTCGTCTCTACAAAAAATATTTTTTAAACTAGCTGGTCATCGTGGCACACACTGTAGTACTAGTTATTCAGGAGACTGAGGTGGGAGGATTGCTTGAGCTCAGGAGTTTGAGGTTGCAGTTGAACTATGATTGTGCCACTACACTCCAGCTTGGGCGACAGAAAAAAAATTATTATGGAAAATTTTTTCTTTATGGTTGATCATTGTCCCCAGAGAGAAATCTAGATTCTAGCCGAGGGTGCTAGGTTGGGGAGTGAGTTCTCTGGGTGTTGGCATTCTGGAAGCCAGGCAGGGAGAGGGATTGATAAGTATGTGGATGTTTACTAAATCTTTGTGTGTTTCTCAGTACTTCATGCCTGCCTTTTGCTGTTCCTGGTGTTCATAAGTCTAGACTATCTCCAGTTCAGAAAGTTAACTTTTAGGCTGGGCATGGTGGCTCAGGCCTATAATCCCAGCACTTTAGGAGGCTGAGGTGGGCATATCATTTGAGGTCAGGAGTTCATGACCAGCCTGACCAACATGGTGAAACCCCATCTCTACTAAAAGTAAAAAAAATTAGCTGGGTGTGGCGGCACATGCCTATAATCCCAGCACTGTGGGGGGCTGAGACAGCTGGATCACCTGAGGGGAGACCAGCCTGGCCAACATGGTGAAACCCAGTCTCTACTAAAAATACAAAAATTAGCCGGGCATGGTGGAGGGTGCCTGTAATCCCAGCTACTCAGGAGGCTGAGACAGGAGAGGCGCTTGAACCCAGGAGGTGGAGGTTGCAGTGAGATCGTACCACTGTACTACAGCCTGGGCGACAGAGTGAGAGACTTAAAAAAAAAAAAAAGTAAGTAAGTTAACTTCTAGCCTCTTTGATAAGGGAAGGGATAGGTACCTGTTGTATAAGTTGCGGGGAAGGAGCATTTAGATTTACTAGCAATGCTTAGCTTTTACTTTTTATGTACTAGATAGTATACTGACCGCCTGCAAAAACCAGGTATTTTTGCTTCTTTGGGCAAATTGATTCTCTTCTCCTTGCACTCCTCCACCAAAGACATTCATTGTAACTTCCTCCATACTGCTAAATCAATAACCACTCCATTGACTTTCTTTCTTCTAAAAATTTGTTCAAACCTGTTTATAAATTATTTTTATATTTCTTTGTTATATTAAGTTGCACACTTAAGTTTCTTTTATCTAGAAAGTTTGGTATAATAAAAATAGTTTTCTTTAAGATTAATTATGAATGTAAAAGAAAAGTATCATTAATTATTTCAGGAAATTACAAGACCTAACATGGCTGAAAGAGAAACAGAAACATCAAATTCTGAAAGGTAAATATAAGGAAAAACTGAATTTCTTAAAATTCAAGTATAAGAAATAATTGAGTTGCATTATTTCATAGTTAAATGGCAAAGGACTTTAATTTTTTGTATATAGTGCTGTTTTCAGTACTGGCTGTTAATTAAAATAAAACTTAAAAATTTTAATCCGACAAAAATATTCTCTAGGTCCTTGGTTTTTAAATCTTTTAAACATGTAGAGTATATTTTAGGTTGTTAAATGTTTAAAAAACGATTTACTAGTAAGTAACATGTTGGCAGATTTTCTTTGTCTCTATTAAATGAAAACATTTACAAGATGTTACATGTTACAGGATGGGAGCAGTTATTGCAAATAGGTAATCTTAAGGTTTTTAAAAAGTATTTTCAAAAAGCTGTAAGACTCCTTTTTTTTTTTTTTTGAGATGGAGTCTTGCACTATCGCCCAGGCTGGAGTGCAATGACATGATCTTGGCTGACTGCAACCTCCACCTCCTGGGTTCAAGTGGTTCTCCTGTCTCAGCCTCCCCAGTATCTGGGATTACAGTTGTCAACCACCGTGCCCAGTAATTTTTTGTATTTTTGGTAGAGACAGGGTTTCACTTTGTTGGCCAGGCTGGTCTCAAACTCCTGACCTCAGGTGATCTGCCCACCTCGGTCCCCCAACATGCTGGGATTATAGGCATCAGTCACCACGCCCAGCCAAGAGTACTTCTATGGTAGGATCTCAAAAGTTTCAGAATTCAGAGATTGGCTTTTAAATTTTTCATACTTTGGTAGGATTTTAAAGGACATAAGGTATGTCACAATCTTTAAGCAAAAGAGAATCTGAACATCCTTTATTCCAAAGAAGGGTAATTTTATTTTGTCTCTTAGGTAATTTCATCCATTTATATCTGTATGCTATATATTTTAACAGTAGGTTGCCTTTTAGTCTGTTGAGATTAATCTATTGCCCCTAAAAGCAAATTATGGATTTAGTTCTTTTGAAGGTGTTTCTTATACTTCAATAGTAAAGTTATCTAGCCCTTCCTTCACTGGCATTTTTTATAAGTTCTGGGGGGAAGTGTTAACAAAATATCAGCTGAGGAGTTAGAAAATGCAGACTAGTCATCTCCATATTATTTAACATTTTCTGTAAATTGTAGCTAGTCCATTATGATCTGAACAAAAATAAGAATTATACAAATTTGAAATGAGGAAAAAAATTACAATTTTTTCATGTGGAATTGACCAGTTAAGGGCCAAAAAATTAGTTAAGAACGATTCGAATTAATGAGAGTATTGATTAAAATAGCCTGACATAAAAATCAGAATCTTTCTGCTCTACCAATAACATATGAGTACAAAATATAGTGGACAAACTCATTCAATCATAATAGTGACAAAAATGATACAACTAATTGATCACAGCCAGTTGCAGAGTTCTTTGTTCCTTCATTCCCATTGCTTCACTTGACTGCCTTAAAAATATCTATACCTATATATAGAGAGAGAAATGTGCAGGATCTAAATGAAGAGAAGCAAAATTTTACTGTGATAAAAAATAATATATTAACTGAATGATGGACTATTTTACAAATTAAATTGTGAATTTAATAAACATTTATGGGATTCGTTTTGGAACCTGACAAACTTAAAAAGATTCACATTTTTCTGCTTATTAATACAATAATGTATTTAATCATTCCTTTGTTGTTGGATAAGAGATTAGGTTTATGGCCGGATGAGGTGGCTCACACCTGTAATCCCAGCATTTTGGGAGGCCGAGGCAGGTAGATTATGAGGTTAGGAGTTCAAGACTAGCCTGGCCAACATGGTGAAACCCCGTCTCTAACATACACAAAAATTAGCCGGGCATGGTGGTGTGCACCTGTAATCCCAGCTACTCAGGAGGCCAAGGCAGGAGAATCACTTAAACCCACAACGGCGATGTTGCAGTGAGCTGAGATCGCACCACTGTACTCCAGCCTGGGCGGCAGAGTAAGACTTCGTCCCCAAAAAAAAAAAAAATTAGGTTTTTAATATCCGCTGTTTTAAACATTGTTTTAATGAGCATCCTTGACAAATATTTTTACATTTTTAAAATATGAAATTTATGGGGAAGAGTTGTTAAATGTAGGTGATTTGTTTTATTCTAAAGTACACTGTTAATAATTGTTAAAATTGGATGCTGTTGGTTTAGGATAAAGACAAATCAGTAGAACAAAATAAATAGCAGAGAAATAGCCTTATACAACTAATAATTTAGTAAATAATAAGTTACCCTTTGGCAATGTTGCTAGGATATTTGAGCAATTCATTGGGAAAATGTGTAAATGTCAGATAGATTAAATGTAAGAAATAAGGTATATGTAATCATTAAATTTATTTTAGTAAAATAAGCATCTTTAGATTTATATAATTGGGTGATCTTAGAAATCTTCTGTTTCTAATATTTTATGATTCCCTAAATAGTTTCTGTTAACACATCAGGGCCAGAATAAACACACAGAAACACACACATATAAACATATGTGTGCACAAACATGTACACACACATTGATGTGTATGTATGTTATGTATTTACATACAGTTTTTCAGGCATGTGTTTATGTTTTTAAAATTAGGCTATTAAAACTTAGAGAAATATGTTTGAATGCTTATCTGATTTTATGTATGGAAAGACATTCTAAACATAAGAGGCTATTTAAATCATAAAGGAGGCTGGAAATGGTAGCGCTCATCTGTAATCCCATCACTTTGGAAGCAAGGCAAGAGGATTGCTGGAGCCCAGGAGACCAGCTTGGGCAACATGGCAAGACCCTGTGTGTATCTACAAAAAATAAAAAAAATTAGCCAGGCTTGGTGGTGTGCGCCTATATTCCTAACTACTTGGGAGGCTGAGGTGGAAGGATCACTTGAGCCCAGGAGGTCAAAGCTACAGTGAGACATTTGCACCACTGTGTTCTGGTCTGGGTGACAGAGCAACACTCTGTCTCAAGATTAAAAAATCATAAAAAAGTATAGATTTCTCCAGTTATATTTTTTTGGGTACTTTTACAAGTTAATAAGAATACTTAAATTTAAATTAGAAACAGGCAATGGATATGAACAGATGAAAAATAACAGCCAGGACTAAAACTGGTTGATAGATTTCTTTTAATATGTGACTCCAGAGTTTCTCTGAATCTTGCCTAGTAAAATGGCCTCCTCCTAAATTATAATGTTGTAGCAAGGATTGGGAACTTGGATTTGTTTTCCTTTTTGGTGGGCAAATGTAGCTTGACTTTTTTTTTTAGACCATGTCTTTATTTTGATAGTATTCAAAAACATTGCTTTATGAAGAAATAGATAATAAATGACTTTATTTTTTCAGTAAACGAGATAAAGCTGCTTCAGAAGAAAAAAATGAATGTAATGCAAATTCATTTGAAGGCTCATCAACAACAAAAGGTGAAGAAAGCATAACAGTTTCAGATAAGGAAAATGATACCTGTCTTGCAGACCAGGAAACTGGCTCAAAGAAAATCTTCAGTGGTGATTCAAATATTGGTGCAGATAAAGTGGAAAAGGAAAAACAAATACAGCACGTTTGTCAGGAAATGGAGTTGAAGATGTGCCAAAGTTCAGAAAATGTAATTTTATGTGATCAGATTAAAGATCACCACTCCAGAGAAGCCAGATTTTCTTCAAAGAATATTAAGGATTTGCGGTTAACATCAGATAATGTTAGCACTGATCAGTTTTTGAGAAAAAGAGATGAACCTGAATCTGTTAGTTCTGATGTTAGTGAGCAAGGCAGTATTCATTTGGAACCTCTGACTCCATCAGAGGTACTTGAGTATGAAGCCACAGAGATTCTTCAGAAGGGTAGTGGTGATCCTTCACCCCAGACTGAAGAAGTAGTGTCTGATCAAACAAATAACATTCCTGGAGGAAATAACCCTAGCACAACAGAGGCAACAGTAGACCTGGCAGATGAAAAAGAAAGAAGTCGAAATTAGTCATTTAAGTTTCAGTGTACCAACAATGAGAGCATTTGGAACAGTGCGATCAGGTGAGCTCAGTGGTGCTGTCGTAGGTTCAGAAATGGAAATATGTAAGGGAGGTCATACATACACTTTACCTGTATGCTCAACCTATGTTATCAAACAGATCAGTTCACCAATAATAGCATGATTAGTAGGGATTCCCAAAAACATGGATTTTAATACAGGATTTTAATGGCAGTTACATTTGCAGTGGAGTGGTCTCATTTAATGGTTTTTGAGGAAGTGGGATTTGGTTGCTGACATGAATTGATATTAGTTATATTAATAAAGCCTTTTAAATTTCCATCAGATCTAAGCTAAAAATCCTTATTACCTGGATATCCTTTTCCATTAACTGAGAGGAAGGGATTTGGAAACCATATACTTTTTGAGAGTAATTGATTTAAAATAATGGCTTATTGGCATTGTTAATGAAGGCTTTATTTTGAGGATGATGCTGGTAAATGGAGCATGCCTAGAGCGCTAAATTGATCTAATTAGAATTTGGATGAACATAAACTTAATTTTGGATTTAATATAACATTCCAGTCTGTCAGACGCATGTAGGCAGAATATTTGAATCTTTGTACCTCCACACAAGTATTAGCCTGCCAGGCTGTAAGTTTACCTTAATTAAACTTTCAGTGAAAGTGGAATTATTAAGATATAAATTTATATTTGTGCTTTTTGTCAGTGTGTAAGCTGTGCAGAAATTCTTTGATGTATTAGTTGTATTAATGTAAAGTAGAAACCCATTGTTGAAACTCTTGTAGTTATTATGCTTTTAATATTGTTTTAATGATCTTCTTTAGAAATAGGCCCATAAAAATGGTCTGGAAGCCAAACCAAAGTATGATATAATGTAGATATTGTAAAGCAGTAAACTGAAAACATGTCCTGGCATGTATTCAGCCATGTTTAAGTGACTTTTCTGTAACTGCAAAATAAAAACTTCAAACGGGACCTAAAACAGTGATGTAAAAAAATTGGTTTTGCAAGTTTAGCCTAATTTATCTATAAGATGGCTGCTAAATTGATTTTTTGGGTTTTTTTTATCATCTAGAAAATAATAGATATAGAAATGAATAATATGAAGAACGGTAGTTTGCTTTGAAGTACGAATAAACTTTTATTTAAAATGCTTCATTTTTACTTCTTAAAATGTGCTTTGAATTCATAAAATTTTGTTTCACTGAATGTTCAATGTTTTAAATGGCCATTAAAACTCTGCTGTATATAGTAGTTTTTGAGTAAATATTTGCAATAAAAATCTGTCCCCAAATAATTCTATTTTTCTGATCACTGCTTGATTCAGATTACCTTTGTTGCCTTTAGAAATTATATACTTGTTCAAAGAAATTCAATATCAGTGTTAATGGTGAGGATTTCATTCCACATTCTGTAATTGCTGATACATTATTTTAAATTAGGACTTAAAGTAGAGGGGACAATATTGCTAATATTTATGAGAATAGATTTGCTTTATATATCTCTTCAAGAGAAATAGAATTTAATATTTTTATATCTGCTTAACAATTTGAAGAGGTGAAATAGGCAAAATATATTATGAGTTATTTTGAATAGTTTGGGGAAAGGAGCTAATATTTTTATCTTTCCTGCTCCCAAGAAAAGATAGGGAGAGAGGGAGCCATTAGCTGTCGTCCTTCACCTTGAAATGTAATTCTGTATCATGGAAGATTTTTGGAATAATATAAACCTTAAAAGAGCAGGGTGTCAGAAAAAAGCCTGCCTGTATAAGGACCACTTTGTGAGTTATCATCATTCAATCTGTTGCCACATTATGTTATGCTACAAAACTGTAGAGCACTATGCCAAAATAAGTCTCTAAGTGACACCATAATCCCTTTGGAATTTTGGTACTCCAACACCCATATACCTTTCAAGTAGTGGTATTCAAAGTAGCAGGTTAATGAACTGTTTGTACCTATATACTATGAGATACTGAACTGTAAGTGCTTCATTGAGAAAATCTGGCAATGAAAAAAAAATTGTTTGTTATTTCATCCCCTTTCCATCTCTCCAGTGTTTTAAGGAAGAAATTATAATTTTTTTTCACCTCATGAATTTTTAAAGAACTATTCTAAACATTGTTAAAATAAACTAACAAGATGTTAGTCGCTTTATTTTGGCTACAAGTAAAAAGATGAGGAAACCAACTATCTGGGCAATTTTTTGCCTAAGGCTACAGGCCTAGATTTGAACCGCGTTTGATCTGATTCTAAAGTTATTTTTCCATTAAAAATATAGTTGCTAGCATTTATATTAAACATTTCCTTTAAAAATATTTCTTTTTTTGGCAAATAATTGTTCTATGGATGGTACTAATTGTAGTTTTATTATCCCTACAGTGACTGTATGCGTATGGAATCAAAGACTTCTTAACCTAAAGAAAGAGGGGACTTTTCCTCAAGAGGAGTTGTGAATCATTTTATTAATAGGAAAGATAGCATATAATTTAAGGATATACTTTATAAAATAATTATTGAAGTTTTAATATTTTTGTAGGCTTCTGTTATGTCATTGTCTTTATGGTTGACATGATTGTTTTGTTCCATTAACATTGTTACTACAACACTACTCTGTACTAACTTTAATGAAATAGGAAGTTTCTATGCACTGAAAGAGGATTGCAAGTGTTTTATTTTTAGTAGACTATTAAAACATTAAGACTTGTTTACTCAGCTAAGAAATGAAACCCTTGATTTACCTATTTCTAAACTGAAGAGGAAAAACCATTATCTTTCAAGTACAGTTATGCACCACATATTGACATACCCCATGTAAAATGGTAGTCCAATAAGATTATAATGAGGCTGAAAAATTACTCTTGCCTGATGACATCTTGATGATGCTGACCCCATGTAAGCGTAGGCTAATGTTTGTGTTTCTTAGTTTTTAACAAAATGTTTAAAAAGTAAAAAAAAAAAAAATTGTTTAATAGTAAAAAAGGTTATTGTATAGGATATAAATAAACGAGATTTGTATAGCTGTAAAATGTTTATGTTGTTAGTAAAATGTTTATGTTGCTAGCAAAATGTTACTACAAAAGAGTCAAGTAAAAGGCTGGGCATAGTGGCTCACAACTGTGGTCGTAGCACTCTGGGAGGCCGAGATGGGCAGGTCGCTTGAGTCCAGGAGTTTGAGACCAGGCTGGATAATGTGGCAAAAGTGCATCTCTACCAAAAAAAAAAAAAAAAAATTAGTTAGCTATGGTACATGGTAGCTGGTAGCACTTGTCCCAGCTACCCAGTAGGCTGAGATGGGAGGATCACCTGAGCCTGGGAGTTCATGGCTGCACTGAGCTATGGTCGTTCCACTGCAGGCCAGCCTGGCAAC
>NW_016107816.1:204840-207852 GCF_001604975.1 Cebus imitator | reverse complement strand
AAAAAAAAAAAAAAAAAAAAAAAAAAAAAACCTCAGGTAAAAAAAATTTTAAGTATATAAAGTAAAAAAGTTATTGTATGCTAAGATTTATTATCCAAGAAAAAACTTTAAATTTCGTCCGAGTGTACAGTATTTATAAAGTTTGCAGTAGTGTACAGTAACGTCCTAGGCCTTCGCATTCACCATTTATTGACATATCCAGAGCAACTTCCAGACCTGCAAACTCCATTCACAGTAAGTGCTCATTATAAGTGTATAATTTTTTATCTTTGTACTATATTTTTACTGTACATTTTCTATGTTTAGATACACAAACACCATTGTGTTACAGTACAGTACAGTTTAGATACATAAACACCATTGTGTACAGTGCCTACAGTATTTAGTTCAGTAACATGCTGCCCAGGTTTGTGGCCCAGGAGCAATAGAGTATGCCATATAGCCTAGGTGTGTAGTAGGCAGTACCATTGTAGGTTTGTGTAAGCACACTTTATGATGTTCACACAATGCTGAAATCACCTAACAATGCAGTTCTCAGAATAGATCCCTATCATTAAGCAATGCGTAACTATTTTTTTGACTGAGGCACATCTGCAGATCAACATAGACAAAATGAATAGTTAAACAGATTCTTGAAAGCCATGACGATATTTAATTTTCAACTTAAAAGCTTCAAATTATAAGATACACGCACATCCTTTGCAAGGAATTAAACACATCTTTGGCAACAACTATAACATCTTCAAGAAATGAGATATGTTGGGTGAGATTACTTTTATAGTTAGTTCTAGCTAACTTTTAATTGCTTGTTAAAAGTACTGTAAAATTGACTTCATTTTTAAGAAGAATATATTACACATAATTTAGTCTTCATGGATGGCACAGTGTGCCATTATTATGAAGATTATTGGACTACACTATAAGGGAAGCTGTAGCTGCAGATGTTAATGGCTTGAAAGATAGTTGATCACAGACATTACCTTGGGTTTGGCTTCTGGAAAATGCCCCAGGTACATCTAGGATCATTAGACTGCCAACAACAGAAGAGAAAAATTGACTGTATTGCTGATCCACTCCAACATCTTTTTTTAAATGACTTTTCTCCCCTAAATATTAAAGTAAAGCATTCTGTTTGTGGAGATTTGGAGAAGTATAAACTATGGTTTTAAACTTTTAAAATATTTCATCTTTATCCGCTTCCTTAAAAACATTATTTATTTATTTTTTTTTTTGAGATGGAGTCTCACTCTGTTGCCCAGGCTAGGGGGCAATGGTGCGATCTCAGCTCACTGCAACCTTTGCCCCTCAGGTTCAAGTGATTCTCGTGTCTCATCCTCCCAAGGAGCTGGGATTACAGGTGCCCACCACCATGCCCAGCTTATTTTTGTATTTTTGGTAGAGACAAGGTTTTGCCATGTTGGCCATTACCTGACCTCAAGTGATCTGTCTGCCTCGGCCTTCCAAAATGCTGGGATTACAGGCATGAGCCACCGTGCCTAACCTCCACTGCTTTAAAAACATTTTAATTCTCTATATTGGGGTTGGCAGACTGTGACTCACAGCTGACCAACTATTTTTATAAACAAAATACTAGAACAGCCATACCATCAACAGCACAGTTGAATGAGACAGATACCATATGGCCCACAAGCCTAAGTTCTGTATAAACTGTCCCTTTAAGAAAAAGTTTGCCAGCCCTTACTTAATATTTTCATATAGTGCATATCGTACTTCTGTAACCATTCTTTAATTTTCACTGTTGTAAACATTACAGTGGAACTTAGTTTATAAATTTGGTCCACATTTCTTATTACCTGTACTAGAATTACAAAGTGTGCCGTTTGTTGAACAGTATTCAGTTTTTTAATGTAAAAACATCCATTATTATTATTTTTTTTTGAGATGAAGTTTTGCTTTTGTCACTCAGGCTGGAGTGCAATGGTGTAC
Source organism: Cebus imitator (assembly GCF_001604975.1). Lineage (NCBI taxonomy): Eukaryota > Metazoa > Chordata > Mammalia > Primates > Cebidae > Cebus > Cebus imitator. Next base: position 205,905 of record NW_016107816.1, on the reverse strand, counting down.
GTAATCTCAGCTCACTGCAACCTCCACCTCCCGGTTTCAAGCAGTTCTCCTGTCTCAGCCTCCCAAGTAGCTGGGATTACAGGTGCCTGCCACAACACTCAGCTAATTTTTGTATTTTTTAATAGAGGTGGGGTTTCACTATGTTGGCCAAGTCTGGTCCTGACCTCCTGACCTCAGGTGATCCACTTGCCTTGGCCTCCCAAAGTGCTGAGATTACAGGTGTGAGCCACCTTGCCCAGCCAAAATATCCATTATTATATTAACATAATCTTTATTTTAAAAATAGCAAAGCAATACTTAAGTTTGTAAGGTAAAAATGGAAAATTCTCCTACCACAATACTAGTGGAAAAGCTTTTTTCCTGGCATAAACTTCTAAGACTTGATGTTTTCATCTAGATTTTTTTTCTTCAACTCTTCAAAGTCAATTTTATATATTATTATTTTTAAACCTAATGTGATTTTCATTCCCACGATTCACTAAATATTTCTAGTGTGTGTGGCCATGTAACTAGTTCCTGGCCAATTCATTGTGAGTGAAAGTGGCTTCTGGTTTGGAGCATGTAATTGCTGATATGAAACTCTTAAGAATTTTTTTTTCCTTTGTTGTGCTGTCTTGTCATATTTGACACAGTGATTACTCCATCAGGCTGGGTTACTGAGGGACTGTTATGAACAGAGCCTCCCTGTTTATTCAGATGGTCATGTGAGAAAGAATGAGCATTTTTGTTTTAAGCCACTATAGTCAGGGAATTTTTGTTTCTGAAGCACAACCTAGCCTATCTTGATCAATACAGTAATGAATCCTGGAAGTGGAGTGCTACCATTAAAAAAAAAACCTAAACAATTACAGTGGCTTAGGTGACAGATGATGTAGCTACATGAGGTGATCCAAATTCTGCTGTGATGAAACATTTGGTAAAGTACTACCTGTAATACTTGGAAGACAAATGATATTCTTAATAAACTTTTTATCTCTATCAGAAGACTTCAGATAACAGAATGTTAACAGCATGTTTTCATTACTGTATTAGCTGCATTTGACAATTTTTTTTTTTTTTTTTTTT
>NW_016107816.1:133200-204705 GCF_001604975.1 Cebus imitator | reverse complement strand
GTATTTTTAGTAGAGATGGGGTTTCACCATGTTGGCCAGGCTGGTCTCAAACTCTTGACCTCAGGTGATCCACCCGCCTTGGCCTCCTAAAGTTCTGGGATTGCAGGCATGAGCCACCGCGCCCAGCCTGCAAAATATTTTAAGAAATTAACTCAGCTGAGAAATGGTAGAATTGCAAATGAGAACAAAAGAGAATGAAGGAACTCTAGAAATTTAGATCATGCAAGGCTGGAAAAGACAACAACTTCTTATCTCCAACCATTAAAAGGAGAAGGGCTTTAAGCAACAAAATTTAATTAAATGAAGAATATGGCCATTACAGTAATTGTTAAATCTTTTAACTAAGTTAAAAAGAGATCCCAAAGTGTTTCTATATGGGAATTGTTAAATCTTTTAAGTTAAAAAGAGGTCCCAAAGTGTTTCTATATGGGAATTCCTAACAGCATATTTTGGGACATTTATATATTTTCTGAATTTCAAGACAAATCAGTCAAGAAATTGTTGAGACAGAGAAAAGTATTGTAACTCTCTTGTTAGAATTAAAGCTTAGTAATCAACTTAGAGCCATTATTCTTTGAAGGGATTTGTTGAAGTCAAGCTCAAAAGCAAGAGCAGGGAACATTGACATGTGGAGTTCAAGGGTAAGGTCAACATTTCCAGGAACCAGAACAGGAACACTTGGAAGGAAAGTGATCACGGTGGAATCACTCGGTCTTACTTGTAGCAATTGCCACGTTGTAAGTATGTGTTCATGCTTATCTGCTGCTAAGGGTTAGTCATTCTTGTAAATATAATAAATATCCATAGGTTTATGTAGATAGCATCCTTTATATGAATCCTGTCAATGGTGTTCCAAGAAATTGCACAACGTAGGAACAAAATAAGCCCTGAAGTTGGCAATTTTGACTCTGCTTCTGTGTAATGCTTTAACCTTGCCAAGAGATCCAAATGTTCAAATACTACCAAATCAATTTGTTGGCACTTCCCAGTGTTTATTTGCCAAAGTCCACTATTCTTCGCAAATACTTTAACAAGAAATGCAAAGAAAAGAAGATGTGAATGTTACAGAATATTTCAAAAAGAAATCAGAAATGGATCTAAACTCTAAATTACCAAAAGCAACTCAGTTTCAACAGTAAGACCAAAATCAGGGCAGACACAATGCTTTCATAATTAAAAAAGTAAGAGGCCAGTCATGGTTTTTGGACTTGACTAAAATCAATACCAAATAAAATCAATTTTTATATCTGAAATATGTGTAACCAAATAAAGACAATTGGGTAGGGCAATTAATGCTTCATGGGCTTTAAATTTTTATTTTGGGACTGTCTTTTAAACAAATATTTGTTATACTTCCAGGTTTTAAAATAATTTTTTATTTCACATTTATGTTACTGTTTCCTTCATTTCTGTTGTCAATATATCAGGTAGAAATAATGATATTAAAATATATCATCTTGTTACAATATATTGGCTTGTAGTAATAAACTACATTTTAATTTTTTTAGCAAAAAATTTCCAAAACAGTATACCTACTACAGAAAAATGATTCCGTGTTTATTATGGTCACTCACAATTATTCAAAAATACATTAAGTATAGGGTTATGAAAACTACGGAATGCCAATTCTATATAATTTAGGAATTCCTCAGAATTTTCAGAAATTTTGATTCCTCATTCTCACACCTCAAATATTAGTATGTCAGGAATTTGGAAATACTAATGACCAATATATCTTTTCAGTTAGACAAAATGGCTTAGGAATCACTTGCTAAAGTGTCAGACTTCACCAATGCCTGATGGTCTCAAGGTACCCAGTCAAGGGGGGGGAGGAGCTGGAGGAGACCTATCTTTTTTATACTTTAAGTTCTGGGGTACATGTGCAGAACGTGCGTGTTTGTTACATAGTTATACATGTGCCATGGTGGTTTGCTTCATCCATCACTCTGTCATCTACATTAGGTGTGTCTCCTAATGCCGTCCCTCCGCTAGCCCCCCACCCCCCCAGTAGGCCCCGGTGTGTGATGTTCCCCTCTCTGTGTCCATGTGCTCTCATTGTTCAGCTCCCACTTATGAGTGAGAACAAGTGTTTGGTTTTCTGTTCTTTTATTAGTTTGCTGAGAATGTTGGTTTCCAGCTTCATCCATGTCCCTGCAAAGGACATGAACTCATCCTTTTTCATGGCTGCATAGTATTTTATGGTGTATATGTGCCACATTTTCTTTATCCAGTCTATCGTCATGGGCATTTGGGTTGGTTCCAAGTCTTTGCTATTGTGAACAGTGCTGCAGTAAACATACGTGTGCATGTGTCTTTATAATAGAATGATTTATAATCCTTTGGGTATATACCCAGTAATGGGATTGCTGGGATCAAATGGTATTTCTAGTTCTAGATCCTTGAGGAATCGCCACACTGTCTTCCACAATGGTTGAACTAATTTAAATTCCCACCAACAGTGTAAAAGTGTTCCTATTTCTCCACATCCTCTCCAGCATCTGGTGGAGGAGACCTATTTTTAAAAACTGTGGTATGCCTCTTGGCTCACTGCCGACTCAAATCATTTAAACAAAAACCAAATTTTGGATCGCTTGAGCCTAGGAAGTTCAAGATCAGCCTGGGCAACATGGTGAGACCCTGTCTCAACAACAACAACAACAACAACAACAACAAAAAGCCTGGCTTGGTGATGTGCACCTGTGGTCTCAGATATTTGGGAGGCTGAAGTGGGAGGATTGCTTGAGCCTGAGAGGTCAAGGTTGCAGTGAGCCATGATCATACCACTGCACTCCAATCTGGCTGATAGAGCAAGACCCTGCCTTAAAAAAAAAAAAAAAAGGAATTATATTTTTAAAGGCCCAAATTGAGCTTTTAGGGATGAAAACTACAATGTCTGGGATAAAAATTATGCTGGTGAGATTAATGGCAGATTAGACATAGCAGAAGAAATGATCAGTGAATTTGAAGACATGGACATAGAAATTATTTAAGATGAAACAGAGAGGAAAAAGGAATTTAAAAATGTATTTTAAAAAGGAAAGGAAAAGAGCATCAGTGAGCTGTTGGATACCTTCAAGAGTAGAGAGAAAAAAAACTGTTAACCTAGAATTGTATTCCCAGCAAAAATGTCTTTCAAAAACAAAGGTGCAGTTATGGGAGCCTGAGGTGGATGATTGCTTAAAGCAATCAGTTTGAAGTTGTAATGAGCTATTATCGTGCCTGTGGAGAGCCACTGTACCCCAGGCTGGGCAACATAGCAGTATCTTGCACTTTAAAGAAACTTTTTTTTTTTTTTTTAAATTTAAAAAAAGGCAAACACTTTTTCAGAATTTATCACCACAGACCTGCACCACAAGAAATGCCAAAGGAAGCCCTGTGGACAGAAGGTATATATCTGAGAACAAATTATTTACATGTACTGTATTCAAATTTTCAGTGGCCTTACAGATTTCTTTTTCTTTTTCTCCTTCATCTATCAGTTACTGAGAGAAATGTTTTAAAATTCGTTACTGTGGTGGTAGATTTGTCCATTTATAGCTGTGATTTCATGAACTTTTGTTTTAATTTGAGATTATATTATATTCAGACAAGTTTATTTTTCTGGTGAATTGAGCCTTATTAGTAGTGACCACACTTAAAGTTTATTTTGTTTGAGACCGCCACACAAACTTTCTTTGGTATTTGTATGATATATATTTTTTCACTACTATACTTTCAACCTTTCTGTAGTATATACATACATTTTAAAAATCCAATCAGATAACCTTTGTCTTTTAATTACAGCATTTAGTCCACTATGTTTATGGTAATGATAAATTGTGAACATTCTGTTTATTATACATTCTATTTTTATGTTCCTTCTTGCTTTTATTTGAAGTATCACTTTTCTCATCTTATTTTAATATTCTGCTAGTTTTGGAAGTTATATACAGATTGTCCTAGACTTACGATGGTTTGACTTAATGATTTTGCAACTTTACAATGGTGCAAAAACAATACTTTCAGCAGAAGCCATACTTGTGAGTACCCATGCAACCATTCTGTTTCTCATTTTCAATACAGTATCCAATAAATTACATAAGCTATTCAACACTTTATTATAAAACAAATGTTAGATGATTTTTTCCAACTTTAGGCTAATATAAGCATTTTGAGCATGTTTAAGGTGGCCTAGATTAAGCTGTGATGTTTGGTAGTTTAGGTATATTAAATGCGTTTTCAACTTATGATATTTTTAACTTTCAATGGATCTATTATGACACAACCTCATCATAAGTCCAGGAGCATCTGTACTTTATGCTGTTTTTTAAAATTTTATTTTAATTTTTTAGTGGATACTCTCCAGGAATTTACACCATGTATCCTTAATTTATTAAAGTCTATAGTTAATCATATTTACCCTTTTCCCAAACTGGAACCTAAAAATAATTAAATTCCATTTTAGACCATACACTCCTTTCTAAAAGGTGGCATCTGCTGCTGAGTTCTGGTCCAAGACTGCCAATCAAAAATGCAGGCTCAGAAGGGTCTATTACATTCTTGGATTTTTAAGTGTTGACCAGAAATGTGTGAGCAAAACAAAAATATGTTGACAGTTGGGCAGTTATAAGCCTCTTTTAGGCCTAAGAAAGAGAATATTTTATGATGGCTTTCCCCAGTAGTGGCTGCTACTGTTATCATGCAGAAAGCCTAACTGTACTCCCTGTCACATGTGGGGTGCTTTCTCCCCTGTTAAATAAGAGAAGTAAAAACTTCTAGTAGCCTCAGCTTGCCACTTCAGAAAATTATACCATGCATCCTTAACTTATTAATGTCTAAAGTTAATCATTTTTTTTTAACCTCATCCTAAACAAGGACATAAAAACACTTCAATTCCAATCTCCCATGGAGGAGTACAAGCCCCTTCTAAGGTGGCAGCAGTGAGTTAGTTTCAGTCCACCATTGACAACCAGGAATGTAAGCCCAGTACTTGATATAAAATCTCCTGTTTTGTTTTGCCTTTGTCTTTGTCAATGTGTTGTTGGCCAAATGAATTGTTTGCAAACCAGAAATGGCTGGCAATCAACCAGTTTTTAGCTTTTGCTAGGAACAAGTAGAATTAATTATGATATCCATCTATTTACTTCATTCGTTCATTTAATAAATGTTTGTTGAGCCCCCACAACTGTCCTGCAATTGTCCTGTAATCCTTTGTTTTGTTTTAACTGCTTGATGAAGAGTGCCCCCAAATGCTTGACAGATTGTCTTTAGAGGAAACTGTCTTCATTCCAGGGCTTAAAGAATTTCCCAGGAGAGAAGTTAACATATCACAGTCTGGTTCTATCAGATTTACCATAATATTTACCATTTTCTTGTTCCCTACCTCTTAAATTTAAGTTCTTCTGTCTGGGTTGACTTTCCTACCTGAAGTACATCCTTTATAATGTTCTTCAGTAGGAGTTTTCAGATTACAGATTTTAAACCTTTGCTTGTTTGAAAATCCTTTAAGTTCTCATTGTGGAAATTTTCTGAGTATAGAAATGTAGATTGAACAGTTTTTTTTCAGCTTATTGAAATACCATTTACTTTATTCTCACTTCTATATCGATTGCTAAGAAGACAGCTGTCCATCTAATTGAGCTGCTTTCTCTTAGGCTGCATTTAAGACCTTTTGGTCATCTGTGCTCTGTAGATGCTTAATGATATGTTTAGGTATGGATTTCTGTTTATTATTCTGTTTGAGTTATTAAAGCTTTTGAATCTGTCAAATGGTGACTTTCTGGAACATTCACAGCCACTATGTATTCAAATACAGCTTCTGCTCCATTTTTTTATTTTTAAAACTAAGTTCATGTTAGACTTTTTTTACTGTATCCTCTATGACTCTTAACCTTTTTTTCTTATTCACTCTGGGATATATATATTCTGCATAACTTAATTGTTTTGATATGTTCTCTTTAGCTATATTGAATCTGCTGTTAACTGTATCCACAAAATTTTCAGTTATTACATTTTTCATTGTAGACGTTCTCCTTTTTTCTTCAACTTCATAATTTACTCATTCTCAAGCTTGTCTTTTATTTATTGAAGCATATTAAGCAAAATTATTTTATGTCTGAATATGCCAATGTCTAAAGTTTTCTCAGGTTCATTCTGCTATCTGTGGTTTCTGTTTGTTGTCACCTGTGGGTCTTATTTCCTTAATGTTTGGCGATTTGTTTTGTGTCGTAATATCGTAATTGTCCTCACATGGTAATTCTTAGAGGCCTGGAATGAAGCAAGTTTCCTCCAAAGAGGATTAGATTGTGCCAATTGTCTGGAGATCTGGAGGCACTATTACTCCACTCTGACTTTACATTTATTATTTGATGTTTTGGAGACTACTAAAATAATATAAAATTAGGCTGCAAACCTGCTTGAAGACCAGACTGTGAATACAGATTCTCAAGAGAAATCCTTCCTGTCTCCAGTGTGCTAAAGTTGGAGATATAATTTTTCTTACAGTCCTAAGGGTTGGGTTACAAGAAGGAGGGCCTTGAGTTGACCAAGTTTTGTCCAGTTGGCGTTTTGAACAAAGAATTAGACAAAACTCACAAAGTAACAAAGGAATGAAACACAGGAATTAAATAGCGACAGCAGGAATTTATTAAGTTGGAGTGAGAAAGCACTCCATAGGGTGGTAGGTAGTGGGCCCAAACAAGCAGCTCACCGGCCCAGTTGCAAAGTTTTCTGGGTTTTAAGTACTCCTGTTGAGGTTCCTATTGTTACCTCTTACCTGGATGAAGGATTTGGTTTGTGGCTCATTAAAGGCTGAGGTGAACTGGTACCTAGTGCAGATGAAGGGATGGTCCCTTCTTGGCCCACTGCCAATCCAAGGCACTCTCCTTTTCCACCTGAGACATCATGGAAGGAGAGGGTAGTAGGGACAGTAGCCTTTCATCCTTTGCTACTCAGGTGATTGTGGGAGATGGGGTTTTTCCTTTTGTAGCTTTAGAAAGTTGGCCTTAATTGGCCTTAGAGGCCCTGCCCCAGACCCAGGTGTTTTCTCTTTTAGAAAGTTAGCATAAATTAGCCTCAGATTTCCTGCCCCCAAACCTTGGTGTTTTCCTTGATTCCGCGTGAAATGGCTTTTAGTTCTCTGCCTCCAGACCCTGTTCTCCTGCCTCAGTTCCAGAAATGTGTAAGTATTTCTAATTTACCCTTATACTAAAGAGTAGATCTTTGTGGCTTCAGCATTGTATGAAGTTCTCCTCAAAGATATAAACTGTATTTTCCATCTTCTGTTGACAAGGCTGTGAAAACTCATGCTCAGGTTCATCCAGCTCAGCAAACGTTCTCAAGGAAGAAGTCGTCTCTCTGGTTTCTGCCTTCAATTAGTCTTTCTCTAGAGTTAATTTTTTTTTCTTCTTTCCAGATTAAAAACCTATGTAAGAAAACTTAGAAATGTTTTTGGTTACTTTCAATGAATTTTTTTTCTTGGCTCTCCTTAATAATTGTTTTTGAGTGGTTTGGCGTTTTCATCTGCAGATTCGTTTTAAGCAGTACTGTTTTTCCCTTTGCCACTTTCTGTGCTAACCCTTCCCTGTCTAGCAGCTCTGTGGTTTCTCCCCTCTGGTTGTCTACGACTCTAGTCCAAAATTATGCCTCAGTGGCGAGAAACTCTTGCCTCAAAGTGGCAGCTGGCTCACATCTGAAGCAGTTTGTAGCTTCGCTCAGATTTCTATGTAGTTTTATCTATGCCACCCCCAACTATGATGTTATACAGGTTTACATAAGCAGTAACCTCAGGCAGTGATCACAACTATTTTTACACAGAAAGCCCAGCTGTACCGTGGTTCCATGCCACACACATAGTGCTTTTGCTACATCAAAGGAGTGAAAACTCCAATGGCCCCTAGCTGCTTCCTGGACCCAGACATCTGCAGGGCTGCAGCTTTAGCCCCGCATTGCTACTTTGCTGCCTTCAGTTTCTGACCCAAATAAATGTGCATTTTGTATTTGAGTATGCATGAATCTTTTTCTTGTTAATTGAATCTATAATTCACATTTGTAGAGCAGGAGGAGAGTTCAGAGTTGAATTTACAGCACTCTTGACCTAAATTGTCCCCTTCACGCATTTCTCTCAGTTTATTTTGTTGTCCTTTTTCTAGCTTCTTCATGTGGGTGCTTAGCTTCTTTTGAATTATTCTTATTTTCTAAAAATGAATTTAAGGTGAATATTTTGTATAGCTAACATTTACTAACCATTTGCTATATGGCAGGCACCAAGCTAAAAGTACTTTATGTTGATTATTTGTTATAATTTTCCCAAAAGCCTTATGAAGTAGAAATGTTAGTATCTCTGTTTATTAATAAGACAGTTGAGATACACAGTGAATAAGAAATTAGTTAAGGGTAACCAAATAGATAGTCTGACTCTCAAAAGCCTGAGTTCTTGACTAGGTTTAGATACGTACCTATCACAACCAGTTAAGTGATGCATACTTGAATATATATAAAGAAAGACTTAATAGACATTTTTTACTTCTCAGTTTCCTTCCTCCTACCCAGTATATCTAAAGTACATGTATTTTGTTTTTGTTTTTTGTTTTTTTGAGATGGAGTCTTGCTCTGTTGCCCAGGCTGGAGTGCAGTGGTGTGATTTGGCTCACTGCCACCTCTCAGTTTCAAACGATTCTGCTGCCTCAGCCTCCCAAGTAGCTGGGACTACAGGAGCCCACCACCGCGCCCAGCTAATTTTTGTATTTTTAGTAGAGACGGGGGTTCACTGTTGCCCAGGCTGCTCTTGAACTCCTGACCTCAGGTGATCTACCCGCCTCGACCTCCCAAAGTTTTGGAATTACAGGTATGAGCCACGGCGCCCAGTCAGTGCACTGTTTTTTGAACTGTTACCCTGTTGTCCACTAAAAAATAAATTTAAATGAAATACCTATTTGAAGTCACTAAATTTGTAGGAACCAATACAAATTGTTTCTGACTTTTAGCTATTATAAGCTGCTTTGAACATCGCATACAAGTCTGTATATGACCTATGCTTTCATTTACCTTTGGCAAACAGGAATGGGATGACTGTGTGGCATGCTAAGTATGCATTTAATTCTTCAGGAAACTGCTAAACTGTTTCCAAAGGGGCTATTTGTTACGGTCTCATCAGCATTGTATGAGAGTTCCAGTTGTTTCCAAATTTTCACTAACACTTGGTATGGTCAGTCTCTTTAATTTTGTCCATTCTCATGAGTGTGTAGTGGTATATCAAAGAATATGCTTTCCGTAATTTTAGCCTTTGACATATATTAAGATTGTCTTTATGGCTGAGTATGTAGCCAGTTTTGGTAAATGTGTTATGTGCACTTGAAACAAGTGTATTCTGCAGTTGTTGGGTACAATATTCTACATATGTCTGGTTGGTGAATTTTCTTAATTTTGTTATTCAAAACTTTTATAACCTAACGGCTTTTGTTTGACTACTTGTTCTATTAATTACTGGAAAACGTGAGTTGAAATCTTCCACTCAATTCATTTCTCTTTTCAGGTCTTCAGTTTTTGCTATGTTTCAACCACTGACAGTTTTTCTTTTTCGGAATATCACGTAAATGAAATTGTTACAGGAAAGGAATCCTGATGTAGACCCCAAGGGAGTGTTCTTGGATCTCGCACAAGAAAAAAATCAGGGTGAATCCACAGTGGAAGGCAAAAGCAAGTTTACACATTCAGAAAGTAACGTGGTTAAAGTACAGCTACTTCATAGACAGAGTAGGGCATTCCCGAAAGGGGAGAAATGCGCCCGCCTCTTACTTTGTAACACCAGGTACAATACTTGTTTAAGGGTAAAAAGATCATGGGGAGATGTGCTCTGCTACAAGGGTCTGTGATAAAGGATTAATTTTCTTAATTACTGTATTTTACAATAATCGATATTATCATATTTAAAGCAAATGCTTCTCAAGATAATGGGATACCAGAACACTCCCAAATCTGGGTCTGTTTAGTAAACATTATCAATCTGTTCCCTTAACTGTAAACATCTAGCAACTAGGAATACCTAACTTTCTGAGGATGCAGCCCAGCAAGGCCCAGCCTCAGTTTCCTAGCCCTCACTCAAGATGAAGTCACTCTGATTCGAATGCATCTGACAGAGTAACACATTACGTAACACTTTGAGACTTTTAGTCAGCATAATGTCTATGAGATTCATACAAGTTGTTGGATGAATCAATAGTTCATTCCTTTTTATTACTGAGCAGTAATCCATTCTGTAGATTATATGTTTGTTTATTCTTTTACCATTAAAGGACATATGAGTTGCTTCCTGTTTGACTATGAATAGAGTTGGTATAAACATTCGTGTACATATTTTTATGTAACCATATGTTTTAATTTCTGTTGTAAATACCTAGGAGTAGAATTGCTGGGTCACATAAGTATGTGTTTAACTTGTAAGAAACCGGAAAGCTGTTTTCCAGAGTAGCTGCACAATTTGCATACTTTTCACATTTTCCTTAGAATCAATATTTTACTTCAACTGGAATGTAGAAGCCTCACCCACATATGTTCTTTTGTCCTCCATGCTTTATGTTATAATTGTCATACATATTACCTTTATATTCATTAAAAGCCCGTTAGATAGTGTTATGGTTTTCGCTTTTAACTGTCAAATATATTTTAAGGAACTCAAGAGGGGAATAATCTATGATAGTTTCCTAGGTAGCTGCTATTTTCATCATTCATCCTTTATGCATAATATGCTAAGTTTCCTTCAGGTATTATTTTGTTTTGGCTGAAGACCTTCCTTTAGTAATTCTTTTAGAGCAGATCTGATGATAACAAATTATTTTAGCTTTCCTTTGTCTAATGATGTCTTTATTTCAATTCTTAAATAATTTTAACAGTCTGTAGAATTTTGGGTGGACAGATTTTTTTCTTTGTTTCTGCTCTTTAAAAATGTGCCATTTCATTTCAGTCTCTCTGGTTTTTGATGAGAAGTCAGTAGCCATTTGAATCCATGTTCTTTTTTATACTAAGGTTTTGTTTTTCTTTGGCTACCTTCACATTTTTTGTCTTTAGTTTTCAGCAATTTGATTATGGTGTTGTCAAAGTCAAATAAAACTATGGAGATGAATCTCCAAACAAAATGTTTTATTTGGAAAAACAGAATTCAGGGCATACTCATAGACCAGGGTGGTTGATATCTTCAAAGAACAAAGAAAAGGTTGGCGGTTTTATTAGACAAATGTTATGTATTGTTTTGAAAGAAAACTCCTTGGCATTAGGAAAGTTTTGGGGAGCTCATAAGCTCTGATGGGTGTGTAATGATGGGTAGGTAAAACTAGTCTTACAGTCATGTCAGTTTATCTTAGCAGCTACTACGTAAAAATAGTCTTAAGGTTATAGCAGGTCATCTTGGCAGCTGGCTTAGGAGACAATCCCTGGGCAGGCACTTGTGCCCTGTGTGCTTTTCTTCCCTGGTCTCTTGACTCTAATTTAACTGAGCATGAGAACTCCAGTTCATATAATCAGTTCTCACAGTGTTTGATTATAGATTTCTTTGGAATTTTCCTATTTGAGATTTGCTGAGCTTCTTGACTCTGTAGGTTTCTGTCTTTTGTAAAATACAGAAAGGTTTTTTTTTTTTTTTTTTTTTTTGCCATTGTTTCTCCTCCCCCTTTGTTATTATGGTAAAATATACAGAAAATAAAATTTAACACTTTGACATTTTTAGTGTATAATTCAGTGGCATTTAGTATATTCACAATGTTATGCAACCATCACCAATATTTTGAGGAATTTTTCATTATCCCAAACAGAAACTCTCTACCCTGGAGCAATAACTCCCCATTCACCCTGCTCTTAGTACCTGGTAATTTCAATTCTATTAATACTTTCTGTCTTTATGAATTTATGTATTCTAGACACCTTATTTAAGTGGAATCATATATGTGTTCTTGCTCGTGTCTGAATTATTTCACTTAGCATAAATTTTTGGACATCATTCATGTTGTGGCATGTGTCAGAACTTCATTCTTTTTTGTGGTTGAGTGATACTCCTTTGTATGTAGTATCAAATTTTGTTTGTGCATTCTGTTTAATCCATCTTTTGATGGACACTTTAGTTCTTTCTACCTGTTGGCTATTGGGAATAATGCTGCCATGAATATTTGTGTACGAGTATCTGTTTGAGTCCCAGTTTTCCATTCGTTGAGGTATATACTTAGCAGTGGAATTGTTGAGTCATATGGTAATTTTATATTTAACATTTTGAGGAGCTGCCAAGCTTCCCATAGCGGCTCCACCATTTTACATTCCTACCAGCAATGTAAAAGGGTTCTTTCTTGGGTGAATGACGACTATCTGGGCTGGTGGTATGGAGATAAAAAAATTTACCAAGACCGTTGTAGGTAAAGAAAGGCAGATTTGTTAAAGAAAATATAAAAGTACATTTTCAGGGAGCAATGGGAAGAATCAGCAGAAGATTAGCTGAATACAAGGAAACAAGGCTTGCTGGGGATTTTATAGAATGGTGCTTATGCTGAAGAGTGCTCCGTGCAGTACTGATAACGCTAAGGTTACAGAGAGCTAACTTGCAGGTGTCTGGTGATAGTTGGACCCAGGAGGGCTATGTGTCTCATTTTGCTTTCCCTTGGTCCAGCCAGCCTGATTCCTTTTCCCTAATTGGGAATTCACAGGTTCTAATTCTTCTATATCCTTGCCAACACATGTTAATTTCAGTAATTTTGGGAGTAGCCATACTAGTGACTGTGAAATATTAACCATTAGTTCTTTCTCCTCTCTGTCAGAGTCTCTGATAACACAGACATTAGACCTTTGGTACTGTCCCACAGGCTCTATAGGTTCTGGGCTTTTTTAAGAAATATTTTTTTCTCTGTTTTCAGATCAGATAATTTCTATTAACCTGTCTTCAAATTCACTCTTTTTTTTCAATCTCCATTCTGCTATTAAGGCCTTCTAGTGAGATTAAAAAAAAATTAGTGATTATATTTTTTTCAGTCGTAAAATATTCATTTGGTTCTTTATAGCTTCAGTTTCTTTGCTGATACTTTATATCTTTTTATTCATTTTAAGAGTGTAGGTCCTTACTTCCGGGAACACCTTTACACTACTAATAGCTCCTTTAGCATCTTGGTCAGGTAATTCCAACATCTGTGTCAAATCAGCATTGATGTGTGTCAATCATCTTTTCTCATGTGAGCTCAGATCAGTCTAGTTCTTCATATACTAAGTAGTTTTGGATTGTATCCTAGGAATTTCAAACATTATGTTAAGGGACTCTGGGTTTATTTAAATCCTATGGAGAATGTTGATGTATTTGTTTTAGTAGGCAGTTGACCTTATTGGGTTCTGGCTGCACGTCCCAACCAGCTTCTGTGGGTTGTGGTTTCAGCTAGTTCCATTTTCAAAGCCCTCAGTTTTATTCAGATTTGTCACACATGTACGCTGCTAAGTGGCCATTCTGAAACCTGGCATGTGGTTTATCTCTTAGTTTAGTCTTTGGTATGTTGTTTATCATCGAAACCACACATGCGTTCCTCAGAAGTGATACCAGAAATTCATAAACAACTTTATCTGGTAATTTTCCGAAGATCCTCCCTTTAAGTACTTTCCCCAGTAACTTCCAGTCTCTTAAGCCTCTTTTTTGATCTTCCATCTGTAATACTGGAGCTTTATTTACCCCCACCCTGCCCTACACTTGCAATGACTGTACTCATATCTCGGGACAAGTTAGTGAGCGGGAAGGAGGTTAGTGAGAATTTAAAAAGCAATGGTGTGCACCTCACTCTCTTGAGACTATAGCTCCCATGACTGGAAAGTAACCCCTTCCCCCTCAGAATTTTGGTGCTTTTGTAGCTGCTAGGAGATCGCTGTCTTCTTCCTTGATCCTGAGCAGAGGGCTTCTCTGGAAGCTTTCTCTAGCCATACCAATGCCCATCTCCACATTACAGAGTGCCTTATATCCACAGTGGGAGATACCAAAGGGTGTGAAAAGGGTTTATTCACTACCAGTTAGGTCTGCTGTACTTCAAATTTTGTTATTCTTCAAACTTCATACTGTTACCTTCTTCTTATAGTACTTACAGGTTGTTATATGCATTCTTTCCAGGTTTTATAGCTGCATTCAGTGGGATAGTCAGAGTGGAGTGTGCTTACTCTATCTTACCCAGAACTGCAACCCTTAAAATAATTTTATAATTAACATCGATAGTAAGGGAGACTATACTTAAAACAGATAAATAAAACTTAACAAATTTGACATGTAAGCACTCTGAATGTCAGGCCAAAGTGTTCTTTACAACTGTCCATAGAAATGGAATCTAAGTCAAATTTCAGGTAGAAGCAAACTTTATAATTTCACCAAACCAAGAGCAAGTCAAGAATGCCTTGTGTGCTACTCTGGCTTCTTATTTTCAGGATCCAGAAAAGCTGCTCTGGCTAGCTTAAGAAGAATAACTTACTAATCAGGTATTATAGGAAGAGACAAATACATAAATCAGAAATGAAAGTGGGGACACAACTATTGACCTTTCAGAAGTAAAAAGAATTATAAGAGAATTCTGTAAACAATTGTGTGCCAAAAAATAAAGATAAACTTGATGACATGGATAAATTTCTAGCAACAAATAAATTACCAAAACTGACTCAAGAAGAAATAGAAAATCTGACTAGAGCTATAATAAGTAAAGAGAATGAAACATTAAAAACTTGCCAATGAAGATAAGTCCAGGATCTGATGGCTTCATCAGTGAATTCTACCAAACATTTAAAGAATTAACACCAATCCTCAATTTTTGAAAAAATAGAACAGAACACTTCCTATTTTTGATGCCAGCATTAACCTGATACCAAAATCAGATAAAGACCTCACAAGAAAAGAAAATTACAAATCACTATCCCTAATGAATATAGTTGTAAAAATTCTCAACAAAATACTAGCAAGCCAAAGCCAACAACATATTAAAAGATAATATACCATGACCAAATGGGATTTAATGGAATCCCAGGAATGCAAGGGTGTTTTGAGGTGAGAAAAATCAATGTAATATAGCACATTAATGGAATATTAGAATACCACATGATCATCTCAATTGATGCAGAAAAAATACTTGTGACAAAATCCTACACATTTTCATGATAAAAACTCAAGAAACTAGGAATGAAAGGGAACTTCCTCAACATGAGAAAGGGTAATTATGAAAAACTCATAGCAAAAATCATACGCAATAGCGAAAGACTAAAAGCCTTTTCCCCAAGATGAGGAACAAGACAAACATGACTGCTTTCACCACAGCTATTTGACATTGTATTGGAAGTTCTAGCCAAAATAGATAGATAGGTAGATAGATAGATAGATAGATTGATAGACAGACAGACAGACAGATAGACAGAAAGATAGAAAGACAGAAAGATAGACAGATAGGTAGACAGGTAGGTAGACAGGTAGGTAGACAGGTAGGTAGGTAGGTAGACAGATAGGTAGACAGGTAGGTAGATAGGTAGGTAGGTAGGATGTTCCTTCTTTCCCTTCACCTTCCACCATGATTTTAAGTTTCCTGAGGCCTCTCAAGCTGAGCTTCTGTACAGCCTGTGAAACTATGAGTCAATGAAACCTCTTTTCTTTATAAATTACCCAGTCTCAGGTAGTTCTTTATAGCAATGTGAAAACAGTCTAACACAACAAACAATCTACTTACAATAGCATCTGGGAATAAAATATCTGGAAATAAATTTAACCAAGGGGTAAAAGACTTGTACACTGAAAACTATAAAAAATTGCTGACAGAAATTTAAGAGGGACTAATTAAATGGTAAGACATACCGAGTTCATGGATTAGAAGACTTATTGTTAAGATGACAATACCCAAAGCAATATACAGATTCAATGCTATCCCTATCAAAACTCTGATAGCCTTACTTTTTTTTTTTCAGGAATGGAAAAGCCAATCTTCAAAATTTTATAGAATTGTAAGGGACCCCAGATAGCCAAAACAGATGAACAAAGTCAGAGATCACACACTTCTTGACTTCCAAACTTAGTACAAAGCTACAGTAATCAATACAATGTGGTGCTGACATAAGGATAGACATATAGATAAATGGAATAAAGTTGAGAATCCAGAAATAAACAATATATGTATGGCAGATTTTTTTTTCATTTTTTGTGGCTAAATATACATAACATAAAATTTTCTCTTAACTGTTTTCAGTGTACGATTCAGTGGTATTATGTACAATCATATCGTTGTGCAACAATTGCCACCATTCATCTCCACAATTCTTGAATTTGGTAAAACAGACTCTATACCCAGTAAGTAATAACTGCATATTGCCCACTTTCCCTATCCCCTGGCAATCACAATTCTACTTTCTACCTCTTTAATTTTGACTATTCTAATATCTCATTAAAATGGAATAATGTAGTATTTGTCTTTTTTGTGACTGGCTTATTTCGCTTGGCATGCTGTCCTCAGGGTTTATTCCTGTTGTAGGACATGTCAGAATACTTCCTTTTCAAAGCTGAGTAATACTCTGTTGTATATACATACTACCTTTTGCTTATCTATTCATCTGTCAATGGACACTTGGGTTGTTTCCATATTTTAGCTTTTGTGAATAATGCTGCTATGAACAATGAGTGTACAAATATCTCTTCAAGACCCTAGCTTTAATTTTTGCATGTAAGAACAGTCAAGCTTTATAAAAATAAACCCACTGTTGAGGCTATAGTCTAGAAAGGGGAATTGCTGTGGTTAAGATCCAGGCTTTCCAATTTTAAGCCTTTAACTCTTATTGTTGTGCAACAGTTGCCACCATTCATCTCCAGAATTCTTGCATCTAGTAAAACTGAGTCTCTTTACTCATTAATTAATAACTGTACATTGCCCACTTTCCCTACTACAGTTCTGCTTTCTACCTCTTTAATTTTGACTATTCAAATACCTCTAGACTACTTTTGACTACTCTAATACGTCTAATACTTTTAAAGGCTTAAAATTGGGAAACCTGGATCCTAACTACCGCAATTACTATTTGTTTTAGGACAACTACTGACCTAGAACATCATAACACATAATAGGCATTCAAAGAAGAGCTGACTGAATGACTAACTTGAGAAAGGCAATAGAATAGGCTGAAAGCTGCAGCTTGATGATGATTGCCCTGGCTTTCAGAAGCATGGTTACTGATGCTAAGTTGTTGCTGATTAGGATGAATATAAAACCTATTTCTGGAGGCTACCTGATGCCACTGACAGAAAATAATCAGTCCTTTCCTAGGACAAATGGTGGGATCCTGAACTCCGTAAAACATATATTGTCAGACTAAACACAAGGCTTCTAAAGCTACTTCCAGATTACAGCATCAATAAATAAATAAACACCTATGAGTTTCTGGATTCAACCAGCAATTAAACTTCTATAGCAGTTAAACACGCTATTTCTGGTACTTGATCTTACTGTGAATGCCAAAAATGTCTTCAGAATGAGGAAGGTGAAGCAGCGTCTTCTCTTTAGAATACCTGTATTACTGCACCTTCACTAAACTTTGCGTGGAGACAGTTTACTCTCAGTTACTTTCTTTGATTTCCCATAAGCTTTTTACCTGGAAGTGAGGTAGAACACATTAGATTCTAATGTAGGTTTAGTTGTCTAAAGCTAACCAATTTTTTTATACACCTTGTCCTCTGAACTTTCTCTTAATCTTTGTTTCATTATGTATGTGCCTGAAGATTTGAAAACCTTTAGCTGTTGAAGTATAGTTACTTAAATAAGAGTATTGCTTATTGGCTGACTTTGAGAAGCAAGTTTACTAGAGAGAGGCTGTTGATTGGCTGATTTTCAAAGGGTGCTGTCATTGATTGATTACTTATATGAAGTTATTGATATATCAGCATGGGTTTAAAACTTGGTTTTGGTTGTTATTGTTAAGACCAATTTATAGATAGTGCTTTTCTAGAAAAATGCAAACTTTTAAATTCTCAGAACTTTGTTACTTTACTTGACTATGTGTTAAGTGTACTAGACCATATCAACATTTCTCTTCTAACAGAATTAAATCATTTATTGAATACACATGATAATGGATGATACACAGGCTTCAATTCCATCTATAATTTTATTTGGTACTATCATTTAATTTAGATATATTACATAGGATGTGCCAACAATCTTTTTTTATAACCAATAATTTCATGATTTTGCTTGAGACATCCATTTTAATGCTAAGCTTCAGGTCATAACAGTAAGTATCAGTTCAACTACACCAAGGTTTCTGAAGATGATAGCTTCATTTAGTCTTGACATGTAAGCAGGTTGTATATAAATTCCAAATACAACCTTGCATCACCCTGAAGGAATTCTAACTTCACACTGTTGGGGAAATTTACCAAGATGGCTTCAGAGTAAACTAACTTTACATAGCACATTAAAAAAAAAAATAAGACATTTATTCAGCGTCACGATCAGGCTATTACATTTAGTAATCAACAGCATGGATGCAAAAAAGAAATCTACATTAAAACCCTTTTTTGAAATGCTTTACACTTTCCACAGAACAGAAACTAAAATAGCCCATTACACAATTAGTCACAAGGCAGTCCTGGAGTTTTTTGCACATATACGTGAGTATTTGTCTAAAACATGTCTTCTTTGTAGCAACTAGGACCTGTAACTACTGTGCTTAGCTGAGTTGACAAATCTGTTGTAACCTGTAGCTTCCCTGTCACTTCTCTGGTTCTCCTCTCCTGCTAAGCTTTGTTTCCTAATTAAAAATTTCTGCCACTGCCATAGCTACTGCTACTCCTGGAACTGCCATAGCCGCCTTGGTTTCATGGTTTGGCAAAGTTTTGGGCTCCACCACTTTAGGGGTCAGAGCTTCTGCCCCCAAAGTTTCCTCCCTTTGTGGGTCCAAAATTTGAAGACTGATTGTTGTAATTGCTGAAATCATTGTAGCTTCCACTGCCTCCAAAACTGCTTCCACTACCACCACCAAAGCAGCCTCCACCATCATTGTTACAGCTGTCATGTCTGCCACTCCTGCCATAGACACTGCCCTGGTTTATATAACCCTGTCCACCACTTCCATAGCCTCTACTTCCTCCAGAGTAACCAGGGCTGCCTCCTCTATAACCACCATCTTTACCAAATCCATTATAGCCATCCCCACTGCCATGATATCCACCACCATGGCGGCCACCAAAGCCACCATGGCCACTGAAGTTTCCTCCATGACCAAAATTGTCATTCTCATCAAAACCGCCTCCACAGCCACCAGAAAAATTTTTATAACCAGTTTGACCTCTTTGGCTGGATGAAGCACTCACCATCTCTTGCTTTGATAAGGCTTTCCTAACTTCACAGTTGTGGCCATTCACGGTATGGCATTTCTGAATAACAGTCTTACCCATGGAGTCATGGTCGTCAAAGGTTATAAAGGCAAAGCCCCTTTTCTTGCCACTGCCTTGGTCACTTGTGATTTCAATCACTTCAATTTTTCGATACTGTTCAAACTAACCTCTTAGGTGATGTTCTTCAGTGTTTTCTTTAATGCCATCAACAAAAATCCTTTTCACTGTTAAGTGGGCACTTGTTCATTGAGAATCTTCTCTTGAGTTAGCTCTCTTTGGTTCCACAACTCTTCCATCCACTTTGTGTGGCCTTGCATTCATGGCTGCATCCACCTCCTGCACAGTGGCATATGTGACAAACCCAAAGCCCCTGGAGCTCTTGGTGTTTGGATCTCTCATTACCACACAGTCCGTGGGCATTCCCCATTGCTCAAAATGGCTCCTCAGGCTCTCATCAGTTGTTTGAAAGCTCAACCCTCCAATGAAGAGCTTCCTCAGCTTTTTGGGCTCTTTAGGAGACTCTGGCTTAGACATCATGGCAGGGAGCAGAGAGACTTTTAACGATGCTTCTTTAGCGGCATCCACTGGCAGAAGAACCATATCAACATTTCTCGAAGTATATACCACACCTCGGTTCTAAGGAATGTAAACAGAAATTCTGTGTAAATAAGAATTCCCTGGAAAATAAATAAATATCATTACATCTGGATTAGGCAACAACAGGTTAGTTTGTGTATTTCAGAATTTCTCAGAGGATTTAATATGCACAGCGTGAATTCACGACTGAGATGTATAGTATATGGCTTTCTATAAGGTTATTTGACTTTTTATTTTTGAGAAATATTTCTCAAGGGTAGGAATCCTCAAAACAGATTTTGATAAATATTATTCTGGCTGATTATCTTTGTTAGGAGCTGGGAAACTATGGCCCATGGGCCTAATCTATCTGCTGCCTGTTTTTGTAAAGCCTGCAAGCTAAGAGGAATTTTATATTTTTTAATGGTTTGGAAAAACAGATCTTATGACACCTGAAAATTATATAAAATTTAAATTTCATTGGTGAATAAAATTTTATTAGAATACAGCTATGCTCATTTGGTCACATACTGCCTATGGCTGCTTTTACACTGAAATGGTAGAGTTGAGTAGTTGCAACAGAAATCCTATGTGTCACTCTTATTAATTCACAGAGCTGCTGAGTGCACTATAAGTCACAGTGATGTAGTTATAACTGTATAGAATTCCAAGTGCGTACCATCATGCCACCATATTTTTTTTTTGTTCTCAGTTTTACCAGTCATGTCAAAATGAAGAAAATAGTCGACTCTAAATGTCGTGTTTTAAAGACAAAATGAAGTGTGGATTATTTTGTTGGCAAAGTATTGCATTTATCTTGGAATAACATTAGAGCTGTGCCACAAGAATATACTATACATCTGCTTACCAGACTCAACACTCATCACGATATTCCCAACTCTCAGGAATATAATAATCAGAAAAATTAAAAAAGTAAAACTGAATATTTTATTATAAATTATTTATGAAGATAAACAGTGGAGGAGACTGCAATCAAAGTGAGTCTCCAGGTGGCTCCTCTGTTAGCCACATGAAGAACCCGTTTGCCATTGATAGTTAATTAGGCTGCAAGAGAGAAAAAATGTGTCTAGAGAAAATTATTTAAGACTGTTAGGCTTATGATGAGAACAGTTGCTTGAAGAGTTGAGAAGAAGCATCAGTAACCAACTAAAGAATAAGGCAAATGATTTCAAGTTCTTTTCCTTGACTGTATAAGTCCACAGATCATATTGATACTGATCAATTGTTTATTCTTAGAGATAATACCAAATTTGAAGTGAAATAAACGTTAGACTCTTTATATAGAGAAACTACATGTGAGAGATATTTTCAGAGAAATTGGGAAAGCAGTAATTCAGTAAAATCTGAAGTGGAATTTACTGAGATGTGTTATAATCAATGGTGGTAAAAATATCTGGGGCAGGCAAAGGCTTTGGTTTACAAATTTACAAAGGCTGTGAAAATGTAAGCTGATTAAAGCCTTGCTTTTTCACTGTATTACTCATCCGTAGATATTTTGAGGAAAATATTTGAATCTATCATGTAATATTGAACTGGTAGAATAACAATGAACTTCATTTGTTCTTGTGGACTTCATTACTTCCAAGAATTTTTGTCTGAAGTATAAGTTGAATACCTAGATTTTCCCTACCAAAAGTAATTTTATGGCTTAGCAGTGGTAACATTTTATTTTGATTTTTTTTTTTTTTTAGCTCAGGGATGAGATTGCAATTTTTCTGAAGAATAAGAACACCTTCAACTAATATATTGAACTCTCAATGGCTTTAGAAATTAAATTTTGCAGCAAACGTGATAGTTGTTTAATAAATTCAACCCAAAATTATAAAGCAAAACGATACTTATATGTGAAACTTAAAGTGAATTAAAGTCATTTTGACAATTTTTGAATCATGAGACATGACAAGTATGCTAGAAAAAATTTAAACAAGAAACAAGATCTTCAATACTACACAAATTTGCAGTGGATATATTTTCCAAGCTCAAACTACATTTCCAGTAGGACTTTGATGCAAGTGCAAAGGGAATTTCCATATTTTAAAATGAATTTAACAGTGAAATTGAGGCACTTCCACCTAACACTTAACTAGGAAGTGATTAACCTGCAACGTAATGACATGCTAAAAGGCAAATAAATATCTTAAGAGAATAATCTAATGAGATTCTGTGAATGCCTTCCAAGTGAGGAGTATGTTCAATAAAAATCATATGAGTGTCTCAATATTAGTATTTTACTAATAGTCACTGTGTAACATAAAAATATATTTTAATGATAAAATACATAAAATCTCATTACAAATCAGCATTAACAGGTAAACATTTGCAAATGATTTTTATGGTAAGGAACTCTATGAATCCCAATTTAGCAAAAATATTATTCCTGCCATTAACAAAAACAGTTCAATTCTTCTCACTAGTAGAGCACTATAACAAAAATTGTACTCAAGTTTTATTATATTTTGATTTTCATGAATTAAAAATTTGCGGAAATTTGTTTCCTCTCATTACATAAAAATCTATACAGTATCTTCAGTTTTGCCTCTTGGCCCACAGAGTCCAAAATATTTACTATCGTACCTTTTATTTTTTTTCTAAGAGACAGGGTGTTAGTCTATCACCCAGACTTCAGTCCAGTGGTGTGGTCATAGCTCACTGCAGCCTTCAATTCCTGGCCTCAAGTGATCTTCCCACCTCAACCTCCCAAAGTGTCGGATTACAGGTGTGAGCCACCACACCTAGCCACTATCACACCTCTTGACCCTAAAAAAGCCATTACAGAAAAGGCTTGCTGAATTCTTAAATAGACCATTGAATTGGAAGGGGAAGCCTAGAAAAAAAACATGCATAGGTAGATGAACCTTGATTTAGGAAAAGGTGGTACTGCAGTTTAGAAGGGAAAGAAAATTCTATTCAGTTGAAAAAAACATCAACTTTACCCTACCTCACATCATACATGGAAGCAATTCAAGGTGGATTACAAATCTAAGTGTGAAAAAGTGAATAATCAAATTTTGACAGATAATGTAAAAAGAATGTCTTTATGACTTTGAAATATAGAAAACTGTCTTGAACAGAATATGAAAAGTGTTAACCATCACAGAAAAGTAATAAATTTTACTACATTATAATTAATATCTTCTAGTTATCAAAACATGCTATACAGAGAATAAAGAGGCAAGTGACAGTGTGATATAGGTTGGATGTTTGTCCCCTCCAAATATCATGTTGAATTCTGATCCCCAATGTTGAAGGCTGGGCCTAGTGGGAGGTGTTTGTTTCATGGGGGATGATCCCTCATGAAAGGCTTGGTGCTCCCCCCCACATGGTAATGAGGGCATTCTTGCTCTGTTAGTTCACATGGAATCTAGCTGTTTAAAAGAATCCGAGACCTCCCTCTTCTCTTCTCTTTTGTCATGTGACACAGCTACTCCTCCTTCACCCTCTAGCATGATTGTAAGCTTTCTGAGACCTTCACCAGAAGCAGCCATCAGAATTTTGAGTCAAAATAAACTTCTTTTCTTTATAAATTACCCCCCTCAGGTATTGCTTTATAGCAATGAAAACAGCTGAATACACAGTGCTTTAGATTTAAATTGACAATTCTGTGACAGCAAAAGTTTCAGTAAGTGGCCCCAGTAGGTAGCAAGTTCCATTTTAAAAGGATAGCAATCGCAAAGCTCAAGGTTTACAGAAAAGAGAGCTAATAATCTTACCTTTACTAGTTAGTAGAATTTATAATAAATCTAGAATATAAATTCTCAAATATGAAACTTAATTTATCAAATCAATAACTTCTTGATATTTACTATTGCTATTAAGCAGTACTTTAAAAAGAACTTACTGGAAGTAAAATGTTCAAGCATTACAAATAAATTATTTTTCATTCATATGATACCAACCACAACATTTTAAAGGCACTGGTTCTATTAGATACAAAATTAAACCTGATTAAATTGAAAAGAAAACACATTACAATGTAATTATCCATGTGGATGTCATTTACAGCCCTGGTTTCACTGAAATAATCATTAGAATAGTAAGTAAACCTCAACAAAACCAGTACTCTATTTTACATTAGTAAATATATTAGCTTTATTGTAGCCGGTGGGCAAAAAATAATTTGATAAAACTCCTGGAGGATGACACATTTCACAGTGAGATGTTTTTCCATCTTTTGCTTTATCTGATAAATATAGGAACCATTAGCAGTTTAAATGTGGCCAGTTTAGGTCAATAAAATCTAGGAATTTAAATTTTTTAAGTTAGTATTTCAAATTCAGTAATAGAATCCAACAGACAGATGTTAAATGTGCCTTCATTAAATGCCTCTCTGGCTTTTATATATAATTGCTAAAATTATCTCAGGACTACAGTATCAGTCATAACAATTTTTCTTATGTAACCTAATCCTCCATTTTTAAAAGAGCTTCTAAAAATTGGCGGCACTGTGGCTCATGCTTGTAATCACAGCAGTTTGGATGGCCAAGGTGGGTGGATCACTTGAGGTTAGGTCAACATGATGAAGCCCCATCTCTACTGACAACATGAAAATTAGCTGGGCGTAGTGGTGCACACCTGTAACCCCAGCTGCTCAGGAGGCTGAGGCAGGAGAATAGCTTGAACCTGGAAGGCAGAGGTTGCAGTGAGCTGAGATCATGCCATTACACTCCAGCCTGGGTGAGGAGCAAAACTCCTCTCCAAAAAATAAAATAAAAATAAAAATAAAAATGTTCTTTACCTAAGACAATTTTGGAGCTTATCCCACTATCTGTACTTCATGCTATGGTACTACTTTGTGCCTAATATTTAATTCATTTAGTCATTCAATAAACAAATTATCGTTTGTTTTGGAGGATTCCAAAGAAAAATACTTTGTCAGATTTTGGAAAACAGAAGACTTATATAATATTCATAATCTATTTGTTATGTACCAAGAACTATTCTGTGAATTTTGTATGCATTATCTGTCAATTTGTTTGGAAAAACAACTATTGTAATCATTTAGGGATGAAGAAAGTAAGCCTTAGGTAGGTGAATATTCTTTCACAGGCAGTTGAAACCAAAGTCTAAATTGAGAAAAATTTTGCTTACCTATTAGGGAAGACATGTCAGTATATTGATAGATAAACAGTGACTAAAAATATAACTTTATGATAAGGAATCTAAAACCAATTGAATGTCTGAAATTAGTTAAAATAGTTGATCATTAAAATGTAAAAGTGAGGGGCTGGGCATGGTGGCTCACGCCTATAATCCCAGCACTTTGGGAGGCCAAGGCGGATGGATCATGAGGTCAAGAGATCGAGACCATCCTGGTCAACATGGTGAAACCCCGTCTCTACTAAAAATACAAAAATTAGCTGGGCATGGTGGCGCACACCGGTAGTCCCAGCTACTTGGGATGCTGAGGCAGGAGACTTGCTTGAACCCAGGAGGCGGAGGTTGCGGTGAGCCGAGATCGCACTATTGCACTTCAGCCTGGGTAACAAGGGCGAAACTCCGTCTCAAAAAAAAAAAAAAAAAAAAAAAAAAAAAAGTAAGAGTGAGCCTAAAATCATATACTAATCCAATGAAAATATTATGTTAACTGTTCTCATTAATATAGATATGGTATGTCTATTCAAGATCTGTTTTATGTCCTTAGATAAGATTTTAGAATTGTTTATTATGTAGTCCTAAAATCTTGTTATATGCTTTCTTAGTTATTTACTACTTTTTAATCCTATGGTAATGGAATTTTTTTCAATATCCATTTCTAGTGGGCTATAAAACCATTGGTATTTGTATATTCAGTATTCAGCCATTTTGGTACATTTTGTCAGTATTTCTTGGAGTTCTTCACTCAGTTTTCCAAGCATGTCATCTGCAAATGGAGATAATTTCCCCTTTGTCAATATTTGTATTATTTTTTTAATTGTATAAGCTGGAACCTCCAAAAAGAAAAAGGTTAAATATGCAGTAGACATTTATCATCTTGAGAAAAGCCTACTCAACATCTGTACCATTTCTTTGTTGAGGAATTTTTTGCCCTGTGAATCAGTTAAAGGCCTGCCTCTCCCTATATGAGCAGCAACAGTCAAATGCTTTACCTTCCCAACCTGCTTTGAGCTAGGCTATCAGCACTTAAATTAGAGTCAGCTAGTCAGATGTGCCTGCTAAGGAGTCTGAGATAATGAACCCAAGATGCAGGTACAATGAAGAATGAAATTTTTGACAATGGCACAGCATCCTTCTTCTAGGTAACACGGCCTGTGCCACTGTCTGCAGTTGAACAGGGAGGGCATCTCTGCAGTCTGTGGAATGTGTCCACAGCCTCAGAGCAGGAGTGTCCCTCCAGACTGATTCTGTAGCATGAATTCTGTGTAATTTAGGCTGCCTGAACTCCCCTTTTTGCCAGTCAGTTTTTCCTGCCTGGTTTTCCAGCCTTCCTGGGAGTTCCATGAGTCAGATGGAATATTCTCTTAAAAAAAAAATCATTGTGGTAAAATTACATAAAATTAATGATTTTCAAGTGAAAAATTCAGTGGAATTTATTCTTTTCTCACTGTTCAACTGCCATTTCTATGGCATCTCCATTACTCCAAAGTAAAACCCTCTTACCAGTTAAGCAGTTTTTCTGCATTGTCCCTCGCCTCAGTTTTGGCAAACTGCCTATATGCTCCTGTCTCTACAGATTTATCTGTTCTGGATATTTTATTATAAACATTTAAATTATTACACATATGTAATAGTTGTACATATTTATGGGGTACATGTGATTTTTTGGTATAGACACACAATGTGTAATTGTCAAATCAGGGTCATTGGATTATCCAACACTTCAAGCATTTGTCATTTCTTTTGGTTAGTAACATTCCAATTCCACTTTTAGTTATTTTGAAATATACAATAAATTACTGTTAATTACAGTTGCCCTATAGATCTTATTCCTTCTGTCTAACTGTAGTTTTGGACCCATTAGCCATCCCTCATATAGTCACCCTACTGATCTGTCAAACACTAGGTCTTATTTCCTCTATCACACTGTATGTCTGTACCCATTATTCAACCTCTTTTTATTCCCCTACACCCTCCTGGCCTCTGGTAACCAATCTACTCTCTATCTTCATGACATCCGCTTTTTCAGCTCTCACATATGAAGGAGAACATGTGCTATTTGTCTTTTTGTGCTTGGCTTATTACACTTAACATAACGACCTTCAGTTCCATCTACGTTGCTGCAAATGAAAGGATTTCATTTTATTTTATAGCTGAATAATATTCCATTGTGTGTATATGCTACATTTTCTTTATGCTTTCATCACTGATAGGCACTTAGGTTGATTCCGTATTTTGGCCATTGTGAATAGTGCTGCAATAAACATAAAAGTGCAGATATCTATTTGATCTGTTGATTTCCTTTCTTTTGGATATGCATTCAGTAGTGGAATTGACAGATCACCTGATAGTTCTATTTTTAGTTTTTCAAGGAGGCTTCATCCATTTTCCATAGTGGCTGTACTAATTTACATTCCTACCAATAATGTACAGGTGTTCCCCCTTTTTCCACATCCTAGTTAGCATTGATTATTCCCTGTGTTTTTAGTAAAAGCCATTTTAACTGTGGTTTTGATTTGCATTTCTCTGATTAGTGATGCTAAGCATTTTTTCATAAACTTACTGGCCAGTTATATGTCTTCTTTTGAGAAATGTCAGATCTTTTACCCAGTTTTAATTTATATTATTTGGGGGTTTTTGCTATTGAGTTGTTTGAGCTCCTTATATATTCCCTTGTCAGGTGGGTAGTTCACAAATATTTTCTTTGACTCCAGAGGTTGTCTCTTTACTTTGTTGATTGTTACCTTTGTTGTGCAGAAGTGTGTTAGCTTGATGTGGTCCCATTTGTCCATTTTTGCTTTGGTTGTCTGTAGTATATTTGAGGTACGGTAGTGCAATGCTTCTAGCTTTGTTCTCTTTGATCAGGATTGCTTTGGCTACTTGGGGTCTTTGGTGGTTCCATATAAATTGTAGGATTATCTTTTGCTATTTCTGTGAAGAATGACATTGGTATTTTGATAGGGATTGCATTGAATCTGTAAATTGCTTTGCACAGTTTGGACATTTAAACAATACTGTTTCTTTCAACCCACGAATGTGGATTATCTTTCCAGTTTATCTTTATTTTTTCAGTGCCCTTTTCAATTCCTTTCATCAATGTTTTATGGTTTTAATTGTAGAGATCTTTCGTTCTTTAATTTATTTCTAGGTAGTTTACTTTTTTGTAGTTATTGTAAATGGGATCATTCTCTTGGTTTCTTTTTCATATTGTTTGCTGTTGGCAAGTAGAAATGCAACTGATATTTCTGTGTTGATTTTGCATGCTGTAATTTTACTGAATTTGTTTTTCAGTTCTGACGGATTTTGTGTGTGTGTGTGTGTGTGTGTGTGCAGACTTTAAGCTTTTCTAAGATTCCATCTGCAAACAGTGCTAATTTGTCATCTTCCTTTCCGAAGTACATTCCCTTTATTTCTTTCTCTTGTCTGATTGCTCTGGCTAGGGCTTCTAGTACTCTGTTGAATAAAAGTGGTGAAAGGAGACATCCTTGTCTTGTTCCAGATATTAGAGGAAAGGCTTTCAGTTTTTCCTTTTTAGTATACTAGCTGTGGATTTTTTGTATATGGCTTTGTTGTACTGAGGTATATTACTTTTATACTCTGTTTTTATCATGAAGGAATATTAAATTTTATCAAAGGATTTTTTGGCATGTATTGAAATGATCATATGGGTTTTGGCCTTCGTTCTTTTGATGTGATGTATTATAGTTATTGGTCTGTTTTTAAACTATTCTTGCATTTCTGGAATGAATCTCATTGATTATACTGAATGATCATTTTAATGTGTTGTTGAATTTAGTTTGCTTGTATTTTGTTGAGGATTTTTGCATGTACATTGATCAGTGATACTGGCCTATAGTTTTCTTTCGTTTTAGTATGAGTGTGATGCTAACCTCATACAATGAGATTGGAAGTCTTCCTTCCTTTTCTGTTTTTTATTTTTTTAAGAATTTGGGTGGAATTGTTATTAATTCCTCTTTAAATATTTTGTATAATTAAGTAGTGAATCTATAAGATCCTGGGCTTTTCTTTCATGGGAGATTTGTTTTTTTTATCATGTCTTCTATCTATTTTTTTTAGCTGTTTTATTTATTATTGATGTATTCAGGTTTTGGATTTCTTCATGGTTCAATCTTTGTAGGTTGTATGTGTTTAGAAATGTATCAATTTATTCTGGGTTTTCCAATTTATTGTCATATAGTTGCTCAAAATAGTCTCTAATAATCCTTTGAACTTCTGTGGTATCAGTTCTCATGTCTCCTTTTACAAAGCTAATTTTGTTTATTTGGATCTTCTCATCTTTTTTTTTCCTTAGTTTGGCTAAAAGATGTTAATTTTGTTTATCTTTCCAAAACACCAACTTTTTGTTTTGCTGACTCTCTGTCTCAATTTTATTTATTTTTGCTCTGATCTTTATTATTTATTTCCTTCTATTAATGTTGGGTCTGGTTTCCTCTTGTTTTTAGATCTTTAAGATGCATTGTTAGTTTATTTAAAGTTTTTCTACTTATTTGGTATAGGCATTTATTGCTATAAAACTTCCCACTGTGCTTCCTTTGCTGTATCCCATAGGTTTTGGTATGTTGTATTTCCATTCTCATTTGTTTCACAAATTTTTACGTTTTCCTTCTTAAGTTCTCCATTGACCCAATGGTCATGCATGAGCATATTGTTTAATTTCCATGTGTTTGTATAGTGTTTAATGTTCCTTTTGTTACTGGTTTCTAGTTTTATTCTACTGTGATTAGAAAAAAATATTTAATATGATTTCACTTATTTTGAGTTTTTGGAGACATTTTTGTGGCCTAACTTTTGGTCTATCCTTGAAAATATTTCATGTTTGAAAATAATTTGTGTTCTGAAGCAACTGGGTGAAAGGTTCTGTAAATTTCTATTAGGTCTATTTGGTCTAAAGCACAGGTTATATCTGATTTTTTTGTTGTTGTTGATTTTTTTTTAATCTAGATGATCTGTGCAATACTTAAAGTGGGATGTTGAAGTCCCCAACTATTGTTATATTGGGGCATCTATTTTTTTAGCTGTAATATTTACTTTATATATCTGGATGCTCCAGTGTTGGGTGCATATTTACAATTGTTGTATCTTCTTGTTGAATTGATCCCTTTATATAGTGATTTTCTTTGTCCCTTTTTGCACTCTTTTATTTTATCTAATATAGGTATAGCTACTCCTGATCTTTTTTGCTTCCATTTGCATAGAATACCTTTTTACACCAATATATTTTTAGCCTATATTTATCTTTATAGGTGAGCAAGTTTCTTATAGGCAGCATACGGTTGAGTCTTGTTTTTTTGTGCATTTTTTTTTTTTTTTTGAGATGGGGTCTCACACCATCACCCAGGCTGTAATGCAGTGGTGCAATCTCGGCTCACTGCAATCTTTGCCTCCTGGGTTCAAGCAGTTCTCCTGCCTCAGCCTCCTGAGTAGCTGGTACTGCAGGTGTGCGCCACCAGGCCCAGCTAATTTTTATGTGTTTTTTAGTAGAGACAGGGTTTCACCATGTTGGTCAGGATGGTCTCAATCTCCTGACCTTGTGATCTGCCCACCCTAGTCTCCCAAAGTGCTGGGATTATAGGCATGAGCCACCGCACACAGCCACATCTTGTTTTTTTATCCATTCAGCTACTCTGTGTCCTTTGATTGGAGAATTTAGTTCATTTACACTTATTCAATGTTATTGTTGGTAGTAAAGGACTTACTCTTGCCATTTTGTTATATGATTTGTGGTTGTTTGTTGGTCCTGCCTTTCTTCTTTCCTTCCTGTCTTCCTTTGTGTAAAAGTGATTTTCTCTGGTGATATGTTTTCATTTCTTGCTTTTAATTTTTTGTGTATCTATTATAAGTTTTTGTTTTGTTATTATTATGAAGCTTGCAAGTAACGTCTTATAACCTATTATTTTAAACTGATGACAGCTTAACTCTGATTACAAAGAAAACACAAAAATACAAAGAAATAAAAAGAAAACTGAAAAACTCTACACTTTACCTTCATTACTTTTGCTTTTTGTCTTTGTGTTGTCTCTATATCTTTTGATATTGTCTATCTCTTAAAAAGTTGCTATAGTTATTATTTTTGATAGGTTTCTCTTTATGTTTTCCTACTAAAAATAAGTGGTTTACACACTGCAATTACAGTATTAGGGTATTGTGTATTTGTCTGTGTATTTACTATTACCAGTCAGTTTTAACCTTCAGGTGATTTCTTATTGCACATTAATATCCTTTCTTATTCAGATTGAAGGACTCTTTTTAAAAAAAAATTTTTTTAGAGATGGAGCTCTGCTCTTGTCACCCAGGCTAGAGTGCAATGGCACAGTCTCTGCTCATTGCAACCTCCGCCTCCTGGGTTAAAGCAATTCTCCAGCCTCAGCCTCCCAAGTAGCTGGGATTACAGGCACCCACCACTACGCCTGGCTAATTTTTGTATTTTTAGTAGAGATGGAGTTTCACCATGTTGGCCAGGCTGCTCTTGAACCCCTGACCTCAGGCAATCCACCCATCTTGGCCTCCCAAAGTGCTGGGATTATAGGTGTGAGCCACCACGCCCTGTAGAACTCTTTTTTATCATGTCTTATAAAACAGGTCTAATGTTGACAAAAATCCCTCAGTTCTTTTTTTGTTTGAAAAAATCTTTATTTCTTCTTCATGTTTGAATGATAGTTTTACTGAACATATTCTAGGTTGGAAGTTTTTTTCCCCCCTTCAGTACTTCAATATGTCATGCCACTTCCTCTTTGCCTGTAAGGTTTTTGCTGAGAAGTGTACTGCTAGATGAATTGTAGACACTGATACATTCTTCACTGTGCCAATTACATTTTTCAGCTCCAGAATTTCTGCTTGATTCTCTTTGATTATTTCAATGTTTGTTAAATTTATCTGATAGAATTCTGAATTCCTTCTTTGTGTTATCTTGAATTTCTCTGAGTTTCTTCAACACAGCTATTTTGAATTCCATGTCTGAAAGGTTACTCTGTTTCTCCAGGATTGGTCCCTGGTACCTTATTTAGTTCATTTGGTGACATCATGTTTTCCTGGATGCTGTTGATGCTACTCCATATTCTTCAGTGTCTTGGCATTGAAGAGTTAGTTATTTATTGCAGTCTTCACTGTCTGGGCTGGTTTGTACCTGTCCTTCTTGGGAAGGCTTTCCAGATATTTGAAAGGATTTGAATGTTGTGATCTAAGCTATATCTGCTTTAGGGAGCACCCAAGTCCAGTGACCCTGTAGTTCTTGCAGACTCAAAGGGGTACCACCTTGATTGTTTCGACAAGAGTCTCTGGATTACCAAAGACTCTTGTTCCCTTCTCTTACTTTCTCTGAAACAAATGGAGCCTCTCTCTGTTCTGAGCCACCTAAAGCTGGGGTGAAGTGTCATAAACACCTCTGTGACCAGTACCACTATGACTGCACTAGGTCAGACCTAAAGCCAGCACAGGACTAGGTCTTACCCAAGCCCTGCTACAACCACTCCCTGACTACTGCCTATGTTTGCTCAAGGCTCTGGGGCTCTACAATCAGCAGGTAGCAAAGCCAGCCTGGCCTGTGTCCTTCCCTTAAGACTGGCAAGTTCCCCCAGGCCCCAGGTGGGTCAAATAGTGTAGTCCAGGAGTCAGGAACTAGAGTAAAAAACTTTAGAAGTCTACTTAGTCTTCTACTGTATTGCAGCTGAGCTGACACTCAAACTACAAGAAGCAGTGATTCTCACTCTTCCTTCCCTTTTCCAAAGGCAAATGATTTGGTTTGGGTCTGTGTCCCTGCCCAATACTCATGTAAAATTGTAATCCCCGGTGTTGGAGGTGGGGCCTGGTGGGAGGTGATTGAATCAATGGAGCGGATTTCTCCTTTGGTGCTATTCTTGTGGTAGTGAGTGAGTTATTGCAAAATCTGATTGTTTAAAAGTGTGTGACACCTCCCACTTTACTCTTCCTCCTGCTACAGTCATGTAAGATGTGCCTGCTTTTTCCCTTCGACTTCCGCCATAATTGAAAGTTTCCTGAGGCTTCCATAGCCATGTTTACTGTAGAGCCTGTGAAACTGTAAGCTAATTAAACCTCTTCTCTTTAAAAATTACCCAATCCCAGGCATTTCTTTATAACAATGCAAGAATAGACTAATACAGTAGAGGAGCCTCACTTCATGGCCACCACCACCACAGGTTGCTGGGAGTACCGCCAGACTACTGCTGATGTTTTCTTAAGGACCAAGCACTCTTAAGTCAAATTGTGGTGAATGCTGTCTGGCCTGGGACTCACCCTTCAGGGAAATGGGCTACCCTTTGGCCCAGGGAAGGTCTAGAGATGCTGTACCAGAGTTAAGTCCTAGAATTGGGGACCCCAAGGGCTTGCTTGGTGCTCTACCCTGCTGTGGCCAAGCTGGTACCTGAAGCCAGCAAGTCTCAGAGGCTCACCCAAGGGCTTTTATGTAGTACCTGGGTATGTCTGCTGGTTTTTCAGGGCCGAAGGGCTCTTCAGTTAGCAGGTGATGAATACTGCTAGGACTGGGTCCTTCTCTTCAACACATTGGGTTCCTTTCTGTTGAAGGGTGTGTCTAGAAATATCATCTGGGAACTAGCGCCTGGAATGATGGCTTCACCACTCTGACCGGTGCCCTATCCATCTGTGGCTCAGCTGGTATCCTAGATGCAAGACAAAGTCCTCCCCACTCTTCCTTCTCCTCTCCTCAAGCAGAAGGAAGGGATATTGTTGGAGATATGAACTGGTTAGGGGTTCAGCCTAGGGTTAGGGAAGAGGTGATGCCAGCACTCAGCCACTGCAGCTGGTGTTTCGGTAGGTTGTATGTCCCCCAAGTCCATGGTCTCTGGGCCCAGTTCAGCACTAGGACTTGCCTGAGAGTTGCAGTTATTAGGCTTAGACTGCCTTTCAAGTTTACTTAGAGACCCACAAGATTTGCAGGAACTCAAGTTCTAACCACTGGGATCAGCAATTCATGTTTGATTAGGGCTGGTTTAAATGTTTCCTATGTGGGCAGGCATTAGCTGAGTTTGGTCAAATTTTTCTTTAAGCTCTAACAGTATAGCACTGAGTTTATTGCATCACAATTGGTGAGTTCTCCCTTCCTCAGCATCCAGAGATGCTCTACACAACACACACTGCCACTGCAAGGGGGTGAGGGGATAGGTGGTGTCAGTGATTGAAGACTGTTTTTTCTACCTCTTCAGTGCCTCTTGGTGATAATAAATTAAAATCAGGTAAGTGAGTGCTCACCTGATTTTTGGTTCTTATGAATGTGTGTGTGTGTGCGTGTGAGTGTGTGTGTGTGTGTGTGTTTGTACAGATGGTTGTTAAATTGGTGTCCTTGCAGGGGGGACAATCAGTAAAGCCTTCTGTTCCACCATCTTTCTCTGCTTCTCTCTTTATGTTTTTTGGTTTCTATGAAAGCACTTTTTTGTATTGATAGTTGTTCAATTTAGTGTTCCTGTGGTGGTATGATTGTTGGAGGCTCTATCTGGCATTTTTCTCTGCCTTTCCTGAGGATTGTGTGTTTGTGTGTGTGTGTGTGTGTGTGTGTGTGAAATCCTGCTTTGTGAGATGTTTTGTGTCTAGCTTCTTTTACAAAGCATAATGTTCTCAAGTTTCACCTATGTTATAGCATGTTTTTATGGCTGAATAATATTGTGTTGTATTTATATACCATATTTTATTTAACTACTTATTTCTTGATGGACACTTGGGTTGTTTCCACCTTTTGGCTGTTGCGAATAGTCCTGATATGAACATGAGTATTTATTAGATTACATTTTCGATTACTGTGTCAAATATCCTGGGTTAAATACACTTACTATTAAAATTGTCGATTAGTATGATAAATCTGTATTTGGCTTTTTGAGAAGCCACCACTAAATTATTTTCCACAGTGACTAGACTATTTTACTTTACCATCAGCATGGGCAGGATTCTAATTTCTTAACCTCCTTATCAGCTTTGGCCATATTCCTTATTATTCTTATTGCCATCATAGAGGATACGATTTGGAA
The DNA here is from genome assembly GCF_001604975.1 of Cebus imitator. Classification (NCBI taxonomy): domain Eukaryota; kingdom Metazoa; phylum Chordata; class Mammalia; order Primates; family Cebidae; genus Cebus; species Cebus imitator. The sequence continues at coordinate 169,668 of NW_016107816.1, read as the reverse complement.
CCTCATTGTGGTTTTGTTTCAAATATTCCTAACGATTAAGGATGTTGGATATCTTTTTAAGTGGTAGTCATTCCTATATCTTCTTTGAATATATCTATTTAAATATTTTGCCATTTAAGAAGTTGCATTGTTTATCCTTTTTGTTGTTAAGTTGTAAGCGCTTTTATATATCCTAGATTGTAGTCTTTTGTCAAATGTATGGTATGTTTAGAAAAAGAAAGAAAGAAAAGAAAAGAAAAGAAAGAAAAATCATTGAGCAGTTCCCAAATCTTCAGAAGGAAATGAACATCCTGAGGGAAATAAACAATGTAAAGCCCAAAAGACTCAAAAAATTTTGAACCTGAAGAAATTTACACAGAAAAACAATATAATTAAGCTGTTAAACATAAAATACAAAGAAATAATTTTGAAAGCAGAAAGAGAAAGAAAATAGTGACTCATTGCATTCAAGGAACTCCCCAAAAGGCTGTGAGTGGATTTCTCAGCAGAAACCTTGCAGGACAGAAAACAGTGGAATGATATATTCAAAATGCTGTAGGGGGAAAAAAAACAACAAAAAATCTTTCAACCAAGAATACTATACCCAGTAAAACTGTCATTTAAAAATGAAGGAGTGGCCAGGCGCAGTTGCTTATGCCTTACAGGCAAAGCCCTAATCCCAGCACTTTGGGAGGCCAAGGTGGGTAGATTGCCTGAGGTCAGGAGTTCAAGATCAGTCTGGCCAACATGGTGAAATCCCTTCTTTACTGAAAATACAGAAAGATTAGCCAGGTGTGGTGGTGTGTGCCTGTAATCCAGCTACCCAGGAGGCTGAAGCAGGGAAATTGTTTGAACCAGGGAGTTGGAGGTTGCAGAAAAAAGATAGTTCAAGTTGAAATGAAAAGGTGCTCAGCAGCAACACAGATATGAAAATATAAATCTAACTGCTAAAGATTAATATATATACAAATACATAAAAATATAATACTGTAATAAAAGCACATTAATCATTTCTGATCCAACTATAAAAATTAGAAGACTAAATTAATAAGTACGACCACAAATTTATTAATAGATATATGATACAAAATACAATAAATTCTGACGTCAATAATGTAAAGTTGTGGGGGAGGGGAAGGAGAGTCAGACTTTTGTATGCAATTGAAGTTAAGTTGTTATCAGCTTAAACTGTGAGTTGTTTTATGCAAGCTGTATAGTAACCACAAACCTAGAGTACATACAAAATGGTAAATATAAAAGAATCAAAGAACACTACTACCAGAAAAACCATCAAATCTATAAGAAAGACAACAGAGAGGAAGAGAGGAATAAAAGAAGTACAAAATACTTACCTATTAATAATTACATTAAATGCAAATGGACTAAGCTCCTGAATCAAAAGACAGAGTGGCTGAATGGATTAAAAAACAAGATNTTTGAGATGGAGTCTCACACCATCACCCAGGCTGTAATGCAGTGGTGCAATCTCGGCTCACTGCAATCTTTGCCTCCTGGGTTCAAGCAGTTCTCCTGCCTCAGCCTCCTGAGTAGCTGGTACTGCAGGTGTGCGCCACCAGGCCCAGCTAATTTTTATGTGTTTTTTAGTAGAGACAGGGTTTCACCATGTTGGTCAGGATGGTCTCAATCTCCTGACCTTGTGATCTGCCCACCCTAGTCTCCCAAAGTGCTGGGATTATAGGCATGAGCCACCGCACACAGCCACATCTTGTTTTTTTATCCATTCAGCTACTCTGTGTCCTTTGATTGGAGAATTTAGTTCATTTACACTTATTCAATGTTATTGTTGGTAGTAAAGGACTTACTCTTGCCATTTTGTTATATGATTTGTGGTTGTTTGTTGGTCCTGCCTTTCTTCTTTCCTTCCTGTCTTCCTTTGTGTAAAAGTGATTTTCTCTGGTGATATGTTTTCATTTCTTGCTTTTAATTTTTTGTGTATCTATTATAAGTTTTTGTTTTGTTATTATTATGAAGCTTGCAAGTAACGTCTTATAACCTATTATTTTAAACTGATGACAGCTTAACTCTGATTACAAAGAAAACACAAAAATACAAAGAAATAAAAAGAAAACTGAAAAACTCTACACTTTACCTTCATTACTTTTGCTTTTTGTCTTTGTGTTGTCTCTATATCTTTTGATATTGTCTATCTCTTAAAAAGTTGCTATAGTTATTATTTTTGATAGGTTTCTCTTTATGTTTTCCTACTAAAAATAAGTGGTTTACACACTGCAATTACAGTATTAGGGTATTGTGTATTTGTCTGTGTATTTACTATTACCAGTCAGTTTTAACCTTCAGGTGATTTCTTATTGCACATTAATATCCTTTCTTATTCAGATTGAAGGACTCTTTTTAAAAAAAAATTTTTTTAGAGATGGAGCTCTGCTCTTGTCACCCAGGCTAGAGTGCAATGGCACAGTCTCTGCTCATTGCAACCTCCGCCTCCTGGGTTAAAGCAATTCTCCAGCCTCAGCCTCCCAAGTAGCTGGGATTACAGGCACCCACCACTACGCCTGGCTAATTTTTGTATTTTTAGTAGAGATGGAGTTTCACCATGTTGGCCAGGCTGGTCTTGAACCCCTGACCTCAGGCAATCCACCCATCTTGGCCTCCCAAAGTGCTGGGATTATAGGTGTGAGCCACCACGCCCTGTAGAACTCTTTTTTATCATGTCTTATAAAACAGGTCTAATGTTGACAAAAATCCCTCAGTTCTTTTTTTGTTTGAAAAAATCTTTATTTCTTCTTCATGTTTGAATGATAGTTTTACTGAACATATTCTAGGTTGGAAGTTTTTTTCCCCCCTTCAGTACTTCAATATGTCATGCCACTTCCTCTTTGCCTGTAAGGTTTTTGCTGAGAAGTGTACTGCTAGATGAATTGTAGACACTGATACATTCTTCACTGTGCCAATTACATTTTTCAGCTCCAGAATTTCTGCTTGATTCTCTTTGATTATTTCAATGTTTGTTAAATTTATCTGATAGAATTCTGAATTCCTTCTTTGTGTTATCTTGAATTTCTCTGAGTTTCTTCAACACAGCTATTTTGAATTCCATGTCTGAAAGGTTACTCTGTTTCTCCAGGATTGGTCCCTGGTACCTTATTTAGTTCATTTGGTGACATCATGTTTTCCTGGATGCTGTTGATGCTACTCCATATTCTTCAGTGTCTTGGCATTGAAGAGTTAGTTATTTATTGCAGTCTTCACTGTCTGGGCTGGTTTGTACCTGTCCTTCTTGGGAAGGCTTTCCAGATATTTGAAAGGATTTGAATGTTGTGATCTAAGCTATATCTGCTTTAGGGAGCACCCAAGTCCAGTGACCCTGTAGTTCTTGCAGACTCAAAGGGGTACCACCTTGATTGTTTCGACAAGAGTCTCTGGATTACCAAAGACTCTTGTTCCCTTCTCTTACTTTCTCTGAAACAAATGGAGCCTCTCTCTGTTCTGAGCCACCTAAAGCTGGGGTGAAGTGTCATAAACACCTCTGTGACCAGTACCACTATGACTGCACTAGGTCAGACCTAAAGCCAGCACAGGACTAGGTCTTACCCAAGCCCTGCTACAACCACTCCCTGACTACTGCCTATGTTTGCTCAAGGCTCTGGGGCTCTACAATCAGCAGGTAGCAAAGCCAGCCTGGCCTGTGTCCTTCCCTTAAGACTGGCAAGTTCCCCCAGGCCCCAGGTGGGTCAAATAGTGTAGTCCAGGAGTCAGGAACTAGAGTAAAAAACTTTAGAAGTCTACTTAGTCTTCTACTGTATTGCAGCTGAGCTGACACTCAAACTACAAGAAGCAGTGATTCTCACTCTTCCTTCCCTTTTCCAAAGGCAAATGATTTGGTTTGGGTCTGTGTCCCTGCCCAATACTCATGTAAAATTGTAATCCCCGGTGTTGGAGGTGGGGCCTGGTGGGAGGTGATTGAATCAATGGAGCGGATTTCTCCTTTGGTGCTATTCTTGTGGTAGTGAGTGAGTTATTGCAAAATCTGATTGTTTAAAAGTGTGTGACACCTCCCACTTTACTCTTCCTCCTGCTACAGTCATGTAAGATGTGCCTGCTTTTTCCCTTCGACTTCCGCCATAATTGAAAGTTTCCTGAGGCTTCCATAGCCATGTTTACTGTAGAGCCTGTGAAACTGTAAGCTAATTAAACCTCTTCTCTTTAAAAATTACCCAATCCCAGGCATTTCTTTATAACAATGCAAGAATAGACTAATACAGTAGAGGAGCCTCACTTCATGGCCACCACCACCACAGGTTGCTGGGAGTACCGCCAGACTACTGCTGATGTTTTCTTAAGGACCAAGCACTCTTAAGTCAAATTGTGGTGAATGCTGTCTGGCCTGGGACTCACCCTTCAGGGAAATGGGCTACCCTTTGGCCCAGGGAAGGTCTAGAGATGCTGTACCAGAGTTAAGTCCTAGAATTGGGGACCCCAAGGGCTTGCTTGGTGCTCTACCCTGCTGTGGCCAAGCTGGTACCTGAAGCCAGCAAGTCTCAGAGGCTCACCCAAGGGCTTTTATGTAGTACCTGGGTATGTCTGCTGGTTTTTCAGGGCCGAAGGGCTCTTCAGTTAGCAGGTGATGAATACTGCTAGGACTGGGTCCTTCTCTTCAACACATTGGGTTCCTTTCTGTTGAAGGGTGTGTCTAGAAATATCATCTGGGAACTAGCGCCTGGAATGATGGCTTCACCACTCTGACCGGTGCCCTATCCATCTGTGGCTCAGCTGGTATCCTAGATGCAAGACAAAGTCCTCCCCACTCTTCCTTCTCCTCTCCTCAAGCAGAAGGAAGGGATATTGTTGGAGATATGAACTGGTTAGGGGTTCAGCCTAGGGTTAGGGAAGAGGTGATGCCAGCACTCAGCCACTGCAGCTGGTGTTTCGGTAGGTTGTATGTCCCCCAAGTCCATGGTCTCTGGGCCCAGTTCAGCACTAGGACTTGCCTGAGAGTTGCAGTTATTAGGCTTAGACTGCCTTTCAAGTTTACTTAGAGACCCACAAGATTTGCAGGAACTCAAGTTCTAACCACTGGGATCAGCAATTCATGTTTGATTAGGGCTGGTTTAAATGTTTCCTATGTGGGCAGGCATTAGCTGAGTTTGGTCAAATTTTTCTTTAAGCTCTAACAGTATAGCACTGAGTTTATTGCATCACAATTGGTGAGTTCTCCCTTCCTCAGCATCCAGAGATGCTCTACACAACACACACTGCCACTGCAAGGGGGTGAGGGGATAGGTGGTGTCAGTGATTGAAGACTGTTTTTTCTACCTCTTCAGTGCCTCTTGGTGATAATAAATTAAAATCAGGTAAGTGAGTGCTCACCTGATTTTTGGTTCTTATGAATGTGTGTGTGTGTGCGTGTGAGTGTGTGTGTGTGTGTGTTTGTACAGATGGTTGTTAAATTGGTGTCCTTGCAGGGGGGACAATCAGTAAAGCCTTCTGTTCCACCATCTTTCTCTGCTTCTCTCTTTATGTTTTTTGGTTTCTATGAAAGCACTTTTTTGTATTGATAGTTGTTCAATTTAGTGTTCCTGTGGTGGTATGATTGTTGGAGGCTCTATCTGGCATTTTTCTCTGCCTTTCCTGAGGATTGTGTGTTTGTGTGTGTGTGTGTGTGTGTGTGTGTGAAATCCTGCTTTGTGAGATGTTTTGTGTCTAGCTTCTTTTACAAAGCATAATGTTCTCAAGTTTCACCTATGTTATAGCATGTTTTTATGGCTGAATAATATTGTGTTGTATTTATATACCATATTTTATTTAACTACTTATTTCTTGATGGACACTTGGGTTGTTTCCACCTTTTGGCTGTTGCGAATAGTCCTGATATGAACATGAGTATTTATTAGATTACATTTTCGATTACTGTGTCAAATATCCTGGGTTAAATACACTTACTATTAAAATTGTCGATTAGTATGATAAATCTGTATTTGGCTTTTTGAGAAGCCACCACTAAATTATTTTCCACAGTGACTAGACTATTTTACTTTACCATCAGCATGGGCAGGATTCTAATTTCTTAACCTCCTTATCAGCTTTGGCCATATTCCTTATTATTCTTATTGCCATCATAGAGGATACGATTTGGAACCTCATTGTGGTTTTGTTTCAAATATTCCTAACGATTAAGGATGTTGGATATCTTTTTAAGTGGTAGTCATTCCTATATCTTCTTTGAATATATCTATTTAAATATTTTGCCATTTAAGAAGTTGCATTGTTTATCCTTTTTGTTGTTAAGTTGTAAGCGCTTTTATATATCCTAGATTGTAGTCTTTTGTCAAATGTATGGTATGTTTAGAAAAAGAAAGAAAGAAAAGAAAAGAAAAGAAAGAAAAATCATTGAGCAGTTCCCAAATCTTCAGAAGGAAATGAACATCCTGAGGGAAATAAACAATGTAAAGCCCAAAAGACTCAAAAAATTTTGAACCTGAAGAAATTTACACAGAAAAACAATATAATTAAGCTGTTAAACATAAAATACAAAGAAATAATTTTGAAAGCAGAAAGAGAAAGAAAATAGTGACTCATTGCATTCAAGGAACTCCCCAAAAGGCTGTGAGTGGATTTCTCAGCAGAAACCTTGCAGGACAGAAAACAGTGGAATGATATATTCAAAATGCTGTAGGGGGAAAAAAAACAACAAAAAATCTTTCAACCAAGAATACTATACCCAGTAAAACTGTCATTTAAAAATGAAGGAGTGGCCAGGCGCAGTTGCTTATGCCTTACAGGCAAAGCCCTAATCCCAGCACTTTGGGAGGCCAAGGTGGGTAGATTGCCTGAGGTCAGGAGTTCAAGATCAGTCTGGCCAACATGGTGAAATCCCTTCTTTACTGAAAATACAGAAAGATTAGCCAGGTGTGGTGGTGTGTGCCTGTAATCCAGCTACCCAGGAGGCTGAAGCAGGGAAATTGTTTGAACCAGGGAGTTGGAGGTTGCAGAAAAAAGATAGTTCAAGTTGAAATGAAAAGGTGCTCAGCAGCAACACAGATATGAAAATATAAATCTAACTGCTAAAGATTAATATATATACAAATACATAAAAATATAATACTGTAATAAAAGCACATTAATCATTTCTGATCCAACTATAAAAATTAGAAGACTAAATTAATAAGTACGACCACAAATTTATTAATAGATATATGATACAAAATACAATAAATTCTGACGTCAATAATGTAAAGTTGTGGGGGAGGGGAAGGAGAGTCAGACTTTTGTATGCAATTGAAGTTAAGTTGTTATCAGCTTAAACTGTGAGTTGTTTTATGCAAGCTGTATAGTAACCACAAACCTAGAGTACATACAAAATGGTAAATATAAAAGAATCAAAGAACACTACTACCAGAAAAACCATCAAATCTATAAGAAAGACAACAGAGAGGAAGAGAGGAATAAACGATGTACAAAATACTTACCTATTAATAATTACATTAAATGCAAATGGACTAAGCTCCTGAATCAAAAGACAGAGTGGCTGAATGGATTAAAAAACAAGATCCATCCATATACTGTTGCAAGCGACTCTCTTTAGCTTTAAGGACATGCACAGGCTGAAAGTGAAGGGGTGGACAAAGTTCAGCTTAATAACAGAAAGACTTTCTTAAAAAATAGTATTTATTTGGGAATGGGCATTGCAGTGGAAATATGTATGCCATGGTAATCTAGATGCCTATTCAGGAGGCTAAGGAAGACAAAAGTTTTTAAAGGAAAAATGATGAGGATTAAATAAGTTTTTGAATCAATTATTTTTGGCTACAATGATCAATAATAAGGGTAGTATTAGTTTGATGCTGGACAGGCAGTTACTGGGTAGATGTTCTTGTAGAAGTATTTTTTTATGTAAGATTTTGATGGCTTTTGTGCCGGCTGTAATTTTTGCAGTCTTTTATGACAATTCCTATTATCAGGGATTTATGCATGAGAAACCTCCTTTTATGTCCTTCTTTGGTTTCATTTGTTAGGCTTTTTTTTTTTTTTTTTTTTTTTGAGACAGAGTTTCACTCTTGTTGTCTAGGCTGGAGTGCAATGGCACGATCTCAGCTAACTGCAACCTTTATCTTCCAGGTTCAAGCGATTCTCCTGCCTCAGCCTCTCGAGTAGTTGGGATTACAGGCACCCATCACCACACCTGGCTAATTTTTTGTATTTTTATTAGAGATGAGGTTATGCCATGTTGGCCAGGCTGGTCTCAAACTCCTGTCATCAGGTGATCCACCTGCCTCGGCCTCCCAAAGTGCTGGGATTACAGGTGTGAGCCACTGCACCCAGCCTTGCCAGCGTTTTTAACATGAGTACCTCCACTTTTATTCTGACAACTTTTCAAAGTCACCCCATAATCCCCCAGTTTTTTTCAGAGGTAGGATCTCACTCTGTTCCCTAGGCTGGAGTGCAGTGGTGTTATCATACCTTAGTGTAACCTTGAACTCTTGAGCTCAAGTCATCCTCCATTTCAGCTCCCTGAGTAACTAGGACTGCAGATAGGCATCACCATAGTTGGCTAATTTGTTTTACTTTTTTGTAGAGATGGGGTTTTGTTGTGTTGCCCAGGCTGGTCTCACACTCCTGGGCTCAAGTGAGCCTCCTAAAGAGCTAGGACTATAGATGTGAGCCACCATGCCCAGCCCTCCTTTTTATCAATATCTTTTGCTAAAAGCATTGTTGAGTAATCATCCTGTGATTAAGCTTAGGTTGTCTCTTGATACCCAGTTTGGTTGTATCTTTTCCCAATTTGTTGCACTGGTGCCGTGTTTTAGAAAGTAATTGGCAGCTATGAGTCAGTGTCAGTGCTCTTTAAGCCACATTTAAACAGGAGAGGTTTGCAGAAAGTGACTCTCAGGCTAAATTTACATGGAGTTCAGTCTTAAGTTCAATTTTTATCTGTTCCATAGGCATCACTACCATCTCAAAGTGCAGGGCCAGCGTTATTGTGTTAGAACTTGTACGTCTACAGAAATTTAATAAGTGTTGGTAGTTTTTAATCCACGAACCTAGGCTTAAAGGCAACCAGTTGAATAAAGGAAATGACCATAGAGAATTAGGTGGGACCTGATATAACCACGTGGCCTGTTTTCTTATTTTGTGTATATGGGTATCATTTTCCTCGAGGAATTTATCTAGGTAAAGCATGTAGTATCCATAGCACATATATTTTCTTATTTAACCAATAAATAATATAGAACAATTTTACCATCTAGCATTCCATGATTGGGTTGAATTAAAGCAGAAAATGAGTAATAGTTGTATTAGGAATGTTTCTAGAGTTACCCATTAAGTAGACTAAGGCATCTCAGGTCAGGTTCTTTGAAATTACCAGTGCAATGTACTGCCTGTGAAATTTCAATTACACCATTTTCCTGCTGAGTGTAGAAGGTAAGCATTAAGAGGGTAAGAGTCTTAAAATAAGGAGTCTTGTTCTGACCAAAGAGTCTCATATTATGGAGTCAGAGCAAGACTCCATAATATGAGACTCTTGGGAAAAGCTGTCTACAGTATGAAGCCATCAACTTCTTATCGAATGTCTTTGGTTATGGTAATGGATGGCTTTGGTGAGTTTATCTGTGTGGCTCATACATCAGGCATAAATTTATGGCTTAAAATTCAGCTAGGTTCAGCTCACAGGGCTTTATGAACAGAGCAGTTCCCATTTTTTAGTAATCAATTAGAGAAACCAGAGTAATTCAGGAGCTAGCCTAGTGTACAGGTAGATAATAAAAACTTGAAAATAATGCATAGGGCTACAATCTAAAAACAGGAGTATTATAGCTTTTCCTTAGATTCATAAATTTTCTCTCTATAGTCATCCCAATTTTTATTAAAGCTAGTCAGTTAAAAAATTATAAAGTAAATTTAATTTTATCACATTTTGGTCTGATAGCCACATAGAAATATCAGATTTAAATCTGTTAAGATTTGGAAGCTAAACCAAGGCAGATCTTAGATTTCTTCTATAGTCTTAAGGTTTTTGGGCCTGCCAGGGAGTGACAATTGTTACTGACTCACTATAAAGTTGGAAACCCTTGGAGCTAGGCATTCTATGCACATTCTGAAATAAATATTCTAGTCAAAGCCTTGGAAATATAACCATTTGTTCCAATTCTGTCCTGTTATAAAGAATAGATTCTTACTGAACTTATGCAAACAATTAGCCTTTCATAAAGATAAGAGTACTCATGAATACTTTCTGAATTTTGAAAGAATCAAGTAGAGAGCAAAAGTAAATGTTTTCACTTTTGTTTATAAAAGTACACTTTACCAAATTACTATAAACTATAGAAAATTTAAGAGAAAACATTCCCTTAAATCTGGAATACAAAATAGTTAAAGAATCAACAGTTTTCAAATAAAAGTCTAAAACATTGTCTTATTTTATTTCACGTAATTTTCATTTGGCTTGGCCTTGATTAGCAGTTTCATAAATTTGCCAGTTTTTCATTAGGGTTTTGGAAAATTTATATTTAGTCCATTGATCTGAAAATTATTAGAAAAATGTATTTAGGAATACTTGTTAGAGTCTTTTCAATGAATCTTATTGCAAACCCTTTTAGAGAAGATTCAAAATTATGGATGAAAGAGATTTAGAAGAGCCATGATTAAAAATCTGATGGAAGTTTGTTTATTATTCAGCAATTGACAATAAAATTTGGTTATTTTTGTAACATACAACATGACCAGAATTATGACTGATGACATATTAGACTTCTAAGAGTTTATATAATTTTGCAGCTTTCATATAAATAACACACCTATAAATATAACTGAAAGAAGATCTAGCATCACTTATCATTTGACAATGTTTCCCATACAATTTATCAAATAAGCATAATTATTACAAGATGATACATCTGTCTACTGAGGCTCTGCACAGGGACCTAGATTAATTCTAGGTCAAAAAGACTTAATTTTGTCACAGAGGAAGCTCATCAAAGATGTGAAAGGTTTAAAACACTTGATCAAAACGGAATCACAGGTCACTGTGACCCATAATCATGTAATCACTATGACACTATAATCATTCATTTGAACAGAGTGATAATCAAAAGACTTCAAAAACAATACAGAAAAGTCACTTGGTTGTAAAAAATGCCTTAACCCTTTCAAAACTCAGTTGTCCTAAGTAATAAAAACACACTAGTTAAAGATGACACTACAACTCAGGGAATTATTGATAAAACATAAATTCTTTTCTTAAGCCAGTTTTCAAAAATGTAAGGAAGAATATTTTTCAGTGTGATTGTTTCTCCTTATGGGATGCTATTTAGATAACCTGGAAGTCAAGTCTAATGAAAGACACTTAAATTTAATCAGTACAGGAAGAGTGTGTGCTCAAGGTTATGAGTATATGTCATACCACAGAGGAAGGTAAATGAGAAAATGAATAGCTTGAGCATGGAAATATATGATTTCTAGTAAAAGGATGGGAAAATTTCTGGTTATGTGAAATAATTCAGATATATCTGGAAAAGCCAAAAGTACAGAATCAAGTTATACTGGAGCTAAAATGTAAAGCTGCAGTTCAGAAGATGGTTGAAATTTTAAAGAAACATTTCAGAATTAAATGTCAAAACCTCTCATAATTGTTTACTGAGAGCAGATTAATACCTCAAGAAAATCTTGTTCTGCCATAGAAGACCAAATTTTTAATTTTGTATCACTCTGTATATGTAGCATGCACACATAAATCAAAACTAATCTTTAGAAAGACTTATAATTCCCTTCTAATTATAGCCAGCATACAAAATTTTTTTTCATAAATTCCTTCTTCACAAACTTTCTATGACTTATGCCAACCTTTCATGACATGCTTAGACTATTAGTTTTGTTCTATAATTCTTCTTTGTTAAATAACCAGCCATTTAACTTTAGGACAGAAAATTTAGTTTGTAAGTTTCTTGTTCATAGAAAAATTCTCTTAAATTTTAAAAAATTATTTAAAAGTTTTTGTGGATACATAGTAGGTATTTTTATTGATGTTGTACATGAGATGTTTTGATAACTTTCTTTACATCTCACTGAGATGTATCTTTCTATTTCCTTCAATAATTTTACTTTTTGAAATAACTAGCCTCTGATTTTAGGAAAAAAATTTTTAAATGACAATTTTTAATGCCTTATAATTTTTCTCATCAGAAATATGTGAATTTCTGTATACTTTGTATACAGAATTATATATATTAATTAGAATGTCTAATTCTTAGTAACCTTAATTTTTAGTGATAACCTAGGAAACAAGAAATTTTAAACTGTCACATGTCAGTGTTTTGTAGAGAAGAAACATTTTGTAATTTTTAGAAGGATGTTTTTCCATAACATAACTTTTATATACTTTGATAGGCCCATATACTTAGTCTTTCTATGAAATTTATGAAGCAAAGTAAAATCCTGTATTTATGTTTAGCAATTTATGTTTCATTATTTTATCTTCTTTGAAAATTATCCAGACATTTAATGAGTATCTATCGGTAAATTTAATATAACATAACTTTAACATGTCAAATTATAATAAAGTTTGTTTATTAACATTTATCTCATTTACTTACATTTACCTAATTAATTTTTATCAATTATACCTAGATTACTTATGAAAACCGAAATATTAGACAAAGCTAGCTGTCCTTTCAGGTTATTTTTCTGTTAATGATTTTTATAGCCTGTGAATATCAGGTGTTCACCCAAGTAAGAAACTTACGTCAGCATTTTGCCAATAAATCGGAAGATATAGCTGTTTTCATGACACCAACAGTAATAAATAGCTCTTATTTATTAATTACAATTTTTTTTTTTGAGATGGAGACTTGCTCTGTAACCAGGCTGAAATGCAGAGGCACAATCTTGGTTCACTGTAACCTCTGCATCCCAGTTTCAAGCGATTCTCCTTCCTCAGCCTCCCAAGTAGCTGGGGCTACAGGTGTGTGCCACCATGCCCAGCCAGTTTTTGTATTTTTTAGTAGAGACGAAGTTTCAACATGTTGACAAGGATGGTCTCCGTCTCTTGACCTCGTGATCCACCTGACTTGGCCTCCCAAAGTGCTGGGATTACAGGCATACAGCACTGTACCCAACCTATAAATTATCATAGAATAAATACTAGAGTATACACAAATAAGGATACATTCTGTTTTCAGGTTGGTTTTGTAGTATTTTACCTTTGTATCAAACCCTAACACCTTAAAACATCTAGCAAAGGCAAATATAAAACTGACTAACAAGTCCAAGCAAAATATATGCCAGCAATTTTGAATTATATTTTTATATTTTTATATAAAAATATAAAGAATTTCAAAACCAACATAGTTATTAAAGATCTACTTATGTCACATGAACTAAAGCCATTTGGGTTGTTAGATATTTTAACAGTTTCTATGAGTACATGCTTCTCTAAGCCAGTGTGGACGGAATTCCTTAAGGGACTTTTGGCAAACTGTGCCAAATTCTACCATGTAGACACAAAACACAACATAATACCTGTGCATATAAATAGACATCTCTAAATATATATATACATACAAAGATCTTTTAGCTTTCATTTTAGAATTTTATTCATGAGGCAATAAAACATAATACATGGTATAATCTCACCAGTTTATAAAAGGCAGTTAGATCTAAATTATATTTCTGACAACATGACTTGTTCACCTGACTACATTTTATTTTCCCTGATCGGTAGTCTAATGAAGGCTGTGGGCCAAAACTTTGGATAAAGCAGTTAAAAAAATTTTTTTTTACTCTCCCCTTTTTTCAGTTTCAAATGAGTTTAGTGGTTACAATTTTTAAATATTTACATATTAGCAGGTATGATCTGAATTGTGTGAGAAAAACAAAATCTCCAAGTAGTCTTGAATTTAGTAACAAATTTGTCTTTTGTTTATTGGTTTTGTTTGCTTGACTAGTCAATTTGGGCAGGAAAATGTTGGAGGAAAAGTTATTTGTAGTTTTTTTCCCCCCAGACTTTTCTGGTTCATGCATAGCAGACAATGAAATCGTCATGCCAGACAGATAGATTATTGCCCTGAGCTTAAGAGTTTGATCCATTTGATCTGAGAACATAACTTTAACATTTATCTATTTCTTTCTTTTCTTTTCTTTTTTTTTTTTAGAATGTCAATCCTTCAATTCTGTCAACCTAAATGATTGTCTTCCAGGCAAACCTAAATATATATTTCCAAAAGTTGTCTAGGTTGTTGGTTACAGTGGAGCTGTTTTGATTTGTAAAGCCATTAATTTGAAAGCCCTTTAAAACTACAAACAAACAAACAACAACAACAATAACAAAAAACAAAGCTTGACTGGAATTCCATAAGCAGTGAGCCTACCTTAATAACAAAAAAAAAGTCAGCAGATTGAAAGTAGGCAGATAAAAACAGAGATAGACGCAGAACTTAGAAGGCTCTACATGTTAATGCTACAGATGGTTGCAGTTTCTAATTTAGTTATAAGAAAAACAAGGTTGGAGAGTTTGAATGATCTCCTTTAATGGCCATAAATTATCCTTGGTGTGATTTTTGTCCATTGATTTAAAATATACACCAGAATGGACCATAAGTCTTGAATTTATAACTGTTTGAAGTCCTAGAGGTTTGGCATGATTTAGAATTTCAAGGATCCCATTCCATTCCTTTTATTTTCTGTTTGCTTTATTTTATTTTTTATTATTTTTTTATTTCCATAGGTTATTGGGGGAGCAGGTAGTGTTTGATTACCTGAGTAAATTCCTTAGTGGTGATTTGTGAGATTTTGGTGTACCCATCATCCCTACAGTATACACTGCACCCTTTGTGTAGTCTTTTATTCTTCACCCACTTCCCACCCTTTCCCTCTGAGTCCTCAAAGTCCATCGTGTCATTCTTATGCCTTTGTATCCTCATAGCTTAGCTCCCACTAATGAGTGAGAACATACAATGTTTGTTTTCCATTCCTGAGTTACTTCACTTAGAATTATAGTCTCCAATCTTATCCAGATCGCTGCGAATGCCATTAATTCATTCCTTTTATGGTTCAATAGTATTCTATCATATATAAAATGAAAGGAATGAATTAATGGCATGGAATGAATAAAAGAAATGAATTAATAGCGTAGAAAAACTAGGATATATATATATATATATATTCAGTAGCAGTCCATCATATATATATATATATATATGTAGTATTTTTATCCTCTTGTTGAGTGATGGGAGTTTGGGTTGGTTCCACAGTTTTGCAATTGTGAATTGTGCTGCTATAAACATTATAAACATGCGTGTGCAAGTATCTTTTGTGTATAATGATTTCCTTTCCTCTGGGTAGAAACCCAGTAGTGGGATTGCTGGATCAAATGGTAGTACTACTTTTAATTCTTTAAGGAATCTACACACTATTTTCTGTAGTGGTTGTACTAGTTTACATTCCCACCAGAAGTGTAAAAGTGTTTCCTGTTCACTGTGGCCATCTACTATTTTTTTTATTTTTTGCTTATGGCCATTCTTGCAGGTGTAAGGTGGTATCACATTGTGATTTTGATTTCCATTTCCCTAATCATTAGTGATGTTGAGCATTTTTTTCATGTTTGGTAGCCATTTGTATATCTTCTTTTGAGAATTGTCTATTCATGTCCTTTACCCACTTTTGGATGAGATTTTGTTTTCTTGCAGATTTGTTTTAATTTGTTGTAGATTCTTGACATTAGTACTTTGTAAGATGTATTGATTGTGAAGGTTTTCTCCTACTCCATGGGTTTTCTGTTTACTCTGCTGACTGTTCCTTTTGCCCTGCAAAAGCTCTTTATTTTAATTAAGTCCCAGCTGTTTACCTTTGTTTTATTGCATTTGCTTTTGGGTTTTTGGTCATGAAATGCTTGCCTAAGCCAATGTCTAGAAGGGTTTTTCCAATGTTATCTTCTAGAATTTTTATAGTTTCAGGTCTTAGATTTAAGTCTTTAATTCACTTTGAGTTGATTTTTATGTAAGGTCAGAGATAAGAATCTAGCTTTATTCACCTAGCCAATTATCCCAGCACCATTTGTTGAAAAGGATGTCCTTTCTCTATGTTTTTGTTTGCTTTTTCGAAGATCAATTGGCTGTAACTGTTTGGGTTTATTTCTGGGTTCTGTGTTCTGTTCCATTGGTCTATGTGACTATTTTTTATAGCTGTATCATGTTTTTTTTGGTGACTATGGTCTTATAATAGTTTAAAATCAGGCAATGTGGTGCTTCTAGATTTGTTCTTTTTGCTTGATCTGACTTTGGCTATGCGGCCTCTTTTTTGGTTCTGTATGAATTTTAGAATTTTTTTTTCTAATTCTGTTAAGAATGATGGTGGTTTGATAGGATGGCATTGCATTTATAGATTGCTTTTGGCAATGTGGTCATTTTCACAATACTGATTCTACCTATGCATGAGCATGCGATGTGTTTCCATTTGTTTGTGTTGTCTAGGTTTCTTTCAGTAGTGTTTGGTAGTTTTCCTTGTGGAGGTCTTTTACCTCATTGGTTAGGTATTTTCCTAAGTATTTAAAATTTTTTTGCAGCTATTGTAAAACGGGTTGAGTTCTTGATTTAATTCTCAACTTGGTTGCTGTTGGTGTATAGGAGAGCTAATCATTTGTATACACTATTTTTGTATCTGGAAACTTTGCTGAATTCTTTTATCAGTTCTAACAGCTTTCTGGAGGCGTCTTTAGGGTTTTCTAGGTAACAGTCAAATCATCAGCAAATGACAACAGCTTTACTTCCTCTTTACTGATTTGGATGCCTTTATTTCTTTCTCTTGCCTCATTGGTCTGGCTAGAATTTCCAGTACTATGTTGAAGCAGAGTGGTGAGAGTGGGCATCCTTGTCTTGCCACAGTTCTCAGAGGGAATGCTTTCAACTTTTCCTGATTCTGTATTATGCTGGCTGTGGGTTTGTCATAGATGGCTTTTTTTTCCCATTTATTTATTTTATTGCATTTTAGGTTTGGGGGTACATGTGAAGAACATGCAAGATTGTTGCATAGGCACACACATGGCAGTGTGATTTGCTGCCTTCCTCCCCATCACCTACATCTGGCATCTGTCCCCTTGCTATCTCTCCCCAGCTCCCCACCCCCCACTGTCCCTCCCCATTTCCCCCCAGCTGACCCCAGTGTGTAGCACTCCCCTCGCTGTGTCCATGTGTTCTCATTGTTCAACACCTGCCTATGAGTGAGAACATGCGGTGTTTGATCTTCTGCTCTTCTGTCAGTTTGCTGAGAATGATGGTTTCCAGTTTCATCCATGTCCTTACAAAGGACACAATAGATGGCTTTTATTATGTTCAGGTGTGTCCCTTGTATTCTAATTTTGCTGAGAGTTTTAATCATAAAGGGATGATGGATTTTGTCAAATGCTTTTTCTGCATCTATTGAGATGATCATATGATTTTTTTTTTCAATTCTATTTATGTGTTGTATTACATTCATTGACATATGTATGTTAAACTATCCCTGTATCTGTGGTATGAAACCCACTTGATCTTGGTGGATTATCTTTTAGAAATACTGTTGAATTTGGTTAGCTAGTATTTTAGTTAAGGATTTTAGCATTTATGTTCATTAGAGATATTGGTCTGTGGTTTCCTTTTTTTGGTTATGTCTTTTCCTGGTTTTGGTGTTAGGGTGATACTGGCTTCATAGAATGATTTAGGGAGGGTTCCCTCTCTCTCTTGTGGAACAGTATCAATAGAATTGGTATCAATTCTTTCAGCATCTGGTAGAATTCTGCTGTTAATTCATCTGCTTCTGGACTTTTTTGTTGTTGCTGGTAATTCTAAAATTATCATTTCAGGCTAACTGCTTGTTTTTGGTGTGTTCAGGGTATCTAAATTCTTCCCGATTTAAGCTAAGTGGATGGTATCTTTCCCAGAATTTATTCATCTCTTCTGGATTTTTTGGTTTGTGTACAGAAAGTTATTAAGAGTAGCCTTGAGCGATCTTTTGTATTTCTGTAGTGTCAGGTGTAAGATCTTCTGTTTTGCTTCTTATTTAGCTTATTTGGATTTTTCTCTCTTCTTTCCTTGGTTAATCTTGCTAATGGTCTATCACTTTTATTTATCTTTTCAGAGAACCAGATTTTTGTTTCATTTATCATTTGTATTTTTGTTGTTTCAGGTTTTTTTTAGTTCTGTTCTCATCTTGGTATTTTCCTTTCTAATGCTGGGTTTGGGTTTGTTTTGTTGTGTTCTTGTTTGTCTAATTCCTTGAGGTGTGATCTTAGATTGCCTGTGTGTGCTCTTTCAGTCTCTTTGATGTAGGCATTTAGGGCTATGAACTTTCCTCTTAGCACTGCCTTTGCTGCATCCCAGAGGTTTTGATAGGTTCTGTGACTACTGTTCATTTGAAAAAATTTTTTAAATTTCCATCTTGATTTCATTTTTAATCAATGATTATTTAGGAGCAGGTTTTTTAATTTCCACGTATTTCCAAGATTTTGAAGGTTCCTTTTGGAGTTGGTTTCCAGTTTTATTCCACTGTGATCTGAGAGATTGCTTGATGTAATTTCAGTTTTCTTAAATTTATTCATGCCTGTTTTGTGGCCTATCATATGGTCTGTCTTGGATAAAGTTCCATGTGCTGTTGAATAGAATGTACATTCTGTGATTGTTGGATGGAATGTTCTGTTTCTATCTGTTAAGCCCATTTGTTCTGGGGTATAGTATTTTTGGTTTTGTTCTTGTTTTTTTTGTTGTTGTTGTTTTTGCCTTGTGGGATTCTGGATTTTATTATTTTTTTCATTTTTTTTGTTGAATTTTTAAAAATTTTATTTTTAAAAAATTTGTTTATTATACTTTAAGTTCTGGAGTACATGTGCAGATCATGCAGGTTTGTTACATAAGTATACATGTGCCATGGTGGTGGTTTGCTGCATCCATTGCTCCAGTATCTACATTAGGTATTTCTCCTAATGCTATCCCTCCCCAATCCCCACACCCCCTGCTTTCCTCCCCTTGTCCTCCACCCCTAGACCATGGTGTGTGATGTTCCTCTCCCTGTATCCATGTGTTCTCATTGTTCAACACCTACTTATGAGTGAGAACATGAAGTGTTTGGTTTTGTGTTCTTGTGTCAGGTTGCTGAGAATGATGGTTTCCAGTTTCACCCATGTCCCTGCAAAGAACATGAAATCTTCCTTTTTTTGGCTGCATAGTATTCCATGGCACATGTGTGACTCATTTTCTTTATCCAGTCTATTATTGATGGGCATTTGGGTTGATTTGAAGCCTTTGCCATTGTGAACAGTGCTGCAATAAACATATGTGTGCTTGTGTCTTTATAACACAATGATTTATAATCCATTGGGTATATACCCAGTAATGGGATTGCTGGGTCAAATAGTATTTCTGTTTCTAGATCCTGAGGAATCACCACATTGTCTTCCACAATTGTTGAATTAATTTACACTCCCACCAACAGTGTAAAAGTGTTCCTATTTCTCCACATCCTCTCCGGCATCTGTTGTCTCCTGATTTTTTAATGATTGCCATTCTAACTGGCATGAGGTAGTATCTCAGTGTGGCTTTGATTTGCATATCTCTAATGACCAGTGATGATGAGCTTTTTTGTTTTTTTCAAAGGTTTGTTGGCTGCATAAATATCTTGTATTGAAAAATGTCTGTTCATATCCTTTGCTCACTTTTTGATGGGGTGGGTTGTTTGTAAATTTGTTTAAGTTCTCTGTGATTCTGGATATTAGCCCTTTGTCAGAGGGGTAGTTGCAAAATTTTTTCCCATTCTCTTTGTTGCCAGTTTGCTCTAATTATTTTTTCTTTTGCTGTACAGAAGCTCTGAAGTTTAATTAGATCCCATTTGTCTATTTTGGCTTTTGTTGCCATTCCTTTTGGTGTTTTAGTCATGAAGTACTTGTGTATGCTTATGTCCTGAATGGTATTGTCTAGGTTTTCTTCTAGAATTTTTATGGTGTTAGACCTCATGTTTAAACCTTTAATCCATCTAGAGGTTTTTGTGTAAGGTATAAAGAAGGGACCCAGTTTCAGCTTCCTACATATGCCTAGCCAGTTTTCCCAACACTGGTTATTAAATAGGGAATCCTTTCCCCATTCCTTCTTTTTGTCAGGTTTGTCAAAGATTAGATGGTTGTAGATGTGTGGTGTTATATCTGAGGCCTCTGTTCTGTTCCATTGGTCTATATCTGTGTTTTTGTACCAGTACTATGCTGTTTTGATTATAGTAGCCTTGTAATATAGCTTGAAGTCAGGTAGCATGATGCCTTCAGCCTTTTTGTTCTGCTTAGGATTGTCTTGGCTATGTAGGCTCTTTTTTGATTCCATATGAAGTTTAAGGTGTGTGTGTGTGTGTGTGTGTGTGTGTGTGTGTGTGTGTGTGTGTGTGTTTCCAATTCTAGGAAGAAGGCCATTGGTAGGTTGATGCGGATAGCATTGAATCTATAAATTACCTTGGGCAGTATGGCCATTTCACAATATTGATTCTACCTAACTATGAGCATGGAATGTTTTTCCATCTGCTTGTGTTCTCTCTTATTTCCTTGAGCAGTGGTTTGTAGTTCTTCTTGAAGAGGTTTTTCATATCTCTTGTTAGTTATATTCCTAGGCATTTTATTCTCTTTGTAGCGATTATGAATGGTAGTTCACTCACGATTTGGCTCTCTCTTTGTCTATTATTTGTGTATAGGAATGCTTGCTATTTTTGCACATTGATTTTCTATCCTAAGACTTTGCTGAAGTTGCTTATCAGCTTAAGAAGATTTTGGGCTGAGACGATGGGGTTTTCTAAATATACAATCATGTCATCTGCAAACAGGGACAATTTGACGTCCTCTCTTCCTATTCAAATATATTTTATTTCCTTCTCTTACCTGATGACCCTAGACAGAACTTCGAATACTGTGTTGAATAGGAGTGATGAGAGAAGGCATCCTTGTCTTGTGCCAGTTTTCAAAGGGAATGCTTCCAGTTTTTGCCCATTCAGTATGATATTGGCTGTGGGTTTGTCATAAATTGCTCTTATTATTTTGAGATATTACCCATCGATACTTAGTTTATTGAGAGTTTTTAGTGTAAAGGGCTGTTGAATTTTGTTGAAGGCATTCCCTGCATCTTTTGAGACAATCATGTGGTTTTTGTCATTGGCTCTGTTTATGTGATGAATTACATTTATAGATTTGCATATGTTGAACCATCCTTGCATCCCCGGGATGAAGCCTACTTGATCATGATGGATAAGCTTTTTATGTGCTGTTGGATTTGGTTTGCCAGCATTTTACTGAAGATTTTTGTATCAGTGTTCATCATGGATATTGGCCTGAAATTTTCTTTTTTAGTTGTGTCTCTGCCAGGTTTTGGTATCAGGATTATGCTGGTCTCATAAAATGACTTAGGGAGGATTCCCCCTTTTTGTATTGTTTGGAATAGTTTCAGAAGGGGGTATCAGCTCCTCTTTGTACCTCTTGTAGAATTTGGCTGTGAACCCATCTGGTCCTGGACTTTTTTTTGGTTGGTAGCCTACTACTTACTGCCTCAACTTCAGACTTCATTATTGGTCTGTTCAGGAATTCAACTTCTTCCTGGTTTAGCCTTGGGAGGGTGTAAGTGTCCAGGAATTTATCTATTTCCTTTAGATTTACTGGTTTATTTGCATAGAGGCATTTGTAGTAATCTCTGATGGTAGTTTGTAATTCTTTGGGATCAGTGGTAATATCCCCTTTATCATTTTTTATTGCATCTATTTGAATCTTTTCTCTTTTCTTTTTTATTAGTCTCGTTAGCAGTCTATCTATTTTGTTGATCATTTCAAAAAAACCAGCTCCTGAATTTATTGATTTTTTTTAAGGGTTTTTTGTGTCTCTGGCTCCTTCAGTTCTTCTTTGATCTTAGTTGTTTCTTGCCTTCTGCTACCTTTTGAATTTGTTTGATCTTGCTTCTCTAGTTCTTATAATTGTGATGTTAGGGTATTGATCTTAGATCTTTCCTTGCTTCTCATGTTGGCATTTCATACTATACGTTTCCCTCTAGACACTGCTTTAAATGTGTCCCAGAGATTCTGGTATGTTGTGTCTTCATTCTCATTGGTTTCGAAGAACGTCTTTATGCCTTCGTTTCATTATTTATCCAGTGGTCATTCAGGAGCAGGTTGTTTAGTTTCCATGTACAGTTTTGAATGAGTTTAGTTTCCATTGTGCGGTTTTGAGTGAGTTTCTTAATCCTGAGTTCTAATTTGATTGCACTGTGGTCTGAGAGACTGTTTGTTATGATTTCCATTCTTTTGCATTTGCTGAGGAGTGTTTCACTTCCAATTATGTGGTCATTTTTAGAATAAGTGCAATGTGGTGCTGAGAAGAATGTATATTCTGTGGATTTGGGGTAGAGAGTTCTGTAAATGTCTATTAGGTCTGCTTCATCCAGATCTGAGTTCAAGTCCTGCTAATTTTTTGTCTCGTTGATCTTTCTAGTATTGACAGTGGGGTGTTAAAGTCTCCCACTGTTATTGTGTGGGAGTCTAAGTCTCTCTGTAGGTCATTAAGAACTTGCTTAATGTATCTAGTTGCTCCTGTACTGAGTGCATATATATTTAGGATAGTTAGCTCTTCTTGTTGCATTAATCCCTTTACCCTTATATAATACCCTTCTTTGTCTCTTTTAATCTTTGTTGGTTTAAAGTCTGTTTTATCAGCGACTAGGATTGTAACCCCTGCTTTTTTTTCTCTCTCTGTCCATTTGCTTGGTAAATCTTCCTCCATCTTTTTATTTTGAGCCTATGTGTGTCTTTGCATGTGAGATGGGTCTCCTGAATACAGTACACTGATGGGTCTTGACTTTTTATCCAGTTTGCCAGTCTGTGTCTTTTGATTGGGGCATTTAGCCTATTTACATTTAAGGTTAATATTGTTATGTGTCAATTTGATTCTGCCATTTTGATGCTAGCTGGTTGTTTTGCCCATTAGTTGCAGTTTCTTCATAGTGTCGATGATCTTGACAGTTTTTTATGTTTTTGCGGGGCTGGTACAGGTTGTTCCTTTCCGTGTTTAGTGCCTCTTTCAGGAGCTGTTGTAAGGCACGCCTGATGGTGACGAAATCTCTCTGCAGTTGCTTGTCTGTAAAGGATTTTATTTCTCTTTCACGTATTAAGCTTAGTTTGGCTGTATATGAAATTCTGGGTTGAAAATTCTTTTCTTTTAGGATGTTGAATATTGGCCCCCACTCTCTTCTGGCTTGTAGGGTTTCTGCTGAGAGATCTGCTGTGAGTCTGATGGGTTTCCCTTTGTGGGTAACCCGACCTTTCTTTCTGACTGCTCTTAGCATTTTTTCCTTCCTTTCAACTCTGGTGAATCTGATAATTATGCACCTTGGGGTTTTTCTTCTCGAGGAATACCTTCGTGGTGTTCTCTGTATTTCCTGTATTTTAATGTTGGCCTGACTTGTTAGGTTGGGGAAGCTCTCCTGGATAATATCCTGAAGAGTGTTTTCCACCTTGGTTTCATTCTCCTCATCACTTTCAGTTACACCAATCAAAAGTAGATTTGGTCTTTTCACATAATCCCATATTTCTTGGAGGCTTTGTTCATTTCTTTTCACTCTTTTTTCTGTAATCTTGTCTTGTCATTTTATTTCGTTGAGTTGATCTTCAATCTGCTTGATCAATTCAGCTATTGAAACTTGTGTATGCTTCATGAAGTTTTCATGCTGTGTTTTTCAGCTCCATCATGTCATTCGTGTTCTTCTCCACGCTGATTATTCTAGTTAGCATTTTGTCTAACATTTTTTCAGTGTTCTTAGCTTCCTTGCATTGGGTTAGAATATGCTCCTTTAGCTCAAAGAATTTTGTTATTACACACCTTCTGAAGCCTGCTTTGGTCAGTTCGTCACTCATGTTCAATCCAGTTTTGTTCCCTTGCTGGTAAGGAGTTGTGATCCATTGGAGGAGAAGAGGTGCTCTGGCTTTTGGCAATTTCAGCCTTTTTGCCCTGGTTTCTTCCCATCTTCATGGATTTATCTACCTTTGGTCTTTAAGTTGGTGAGTTTTGGATGGGGTTTCTGACTGGATGTCCTTTCTGTTGATGTTGAAGCTATTTCTTTCTGTTTGTTAGTTTTCCTTCTAACAGTCAGGCCCCTCTGCTTCAGGTCTGCTGGAGTTTGCTGGAAGTCCACTCCAGTCCTTGATTGCCTGGGAATCACCCATGGGGGCTGCAGAACAGCAAATATTGCTGCTTGTTCCTTCCTCTGGTAGCTTCATCCCAAAAGGGTACCTGCCAGATGTCAGCCAGAGCTCTCCTCTATGACATGTCTCCCAGTTAGGCTACACAGGGGGTCAGGGAGCCACTTGAGGAGGCAGCCTGTCCCTTAGTGGAGCTCAAGCACTGTGGTGGGGAATCTGTTGCTCCCTTCAGGGCTGCCAGGTAGGGACGTTTAAGTCTGCTGAAGTGGAACCCACAATTGCCCCTTTTCCCAAGTGGTCTATCTCAGGAAGGTAGGGGCTTTGTAACTCCCTGATGCGCTGCTGTCTTTTTTTTTCTGAGATGTCCTGCTCAGCAAGAAGAGAAGCTACTTGACAGTCTGCCTGCAGATGCCTTGCTGAGTTGCCATGCTGGGCTCTGCCCAGCTACTGTGTAAACTTCCCACTGGCTTTGTTTACACGGGCAGTGTTGAAACCGCCTACCAGAGCCTCATCAATGGTGGGTGGCCATCCTCTGATTAAGGTCGAACATCCCAGGTCGAGCTCAGATGGCTGTGCTGGCTGCAAGAATTTCAAGCCGTTGGATTTTAGCTTGCTGGTCTTCATAGGGGTGGGACCTGCCAAGCCAGCTTACTTGACTCCCTGGTTTCAGCCTCCTTTTTCGGGGGGAATGAGTGGTTCTGTCTTGCTGGTGTTCCAGGTGCCACTCAACTAAAACGGCCACCCAGTTTTGTTCTGGAAACCCAGGGCACTGGCAGTGTAGGTGCCAGAGGGAATCTCCTGGTCTGCGGGTTGTGTAGACTGTGGGAAAAGCACAGTATCTGAGCTGGAGTGCCACAGTGTCCAGAAAAGTCCCTAATGGCTTCCCTTGGCTGAGAGAGAGAGTTCTCTGGCCCCTTGCACCACCTGGGTGAGGTGATGCCCCACAATGCTTCAGCTTGCACACCTTCAGCTGTTCCTACTATCTAATGGGTCCCAGTGAAATGAACCTGGTGCCTCAGTTGGAAATGCAGAGACTACTTGTCTTCTATTGCATTCTCGCTGGGAACTGCAGACCGGAGCTTTTCCTGTTTGGCCATCTTGGTGGAAGTATCCCAGGGTAGAGGTTGAATTCATTGTTGCTTTGTTGACTTTCTGTCTTGGTGACCTGTCTAGTGCTCTCAGTGGGGTATTGACATTCCCTACTGTTATTATGTTGCTGTCTATCTCATTTCTTAGGTCTATTAGTAATTAATTGTTTTATAAATGTGGGAGCGCCAATGTTAGGTGCATATATATTTTGGATTGTGATATTTTCCTGTTGGATAAGACCTTTTATCATTATATAATATCCCTCTTTGTCTTTTTTAACTGCTGTTGCCTTAAAGTTTGTTTTGTCTGGTATAAGAATAGCTACACTTTTGGTGTCCATTTGCACAAAATGTCTTTTTCCACCACTTTACCTTAAGTTTATGTGAGTCCTTATGTGTTAGGTGAGTCTCTTGACGGCAGCAGATAGTTGGTTGGTGAATTCATACCCATTCTGCAGTTCTGTATATTTTAAGTGGAGCATTTAGGCCATTTACATTCAATGTTGTTATTGAGATGTGAGGTACCATTCCATTCATCATGCTGTTTATTGCCTGTATACTTTTGTTTTTTGTTTTCTAAATTGTATTTTTGTTTCATAGGTCCTATGAGATTTATGCTTTAAAGAGGTTCAAGAGGTACTGTTTTGATGTGTTTCCAGGATTTATTTCAAGTTTTAGAACTCCATTTAGCAGCTCTTATAGTGGTGGCTTAGTAGTGGTGAATTCTTTCAGCATTTGTTTGAAAAAGATCTTATCTTTCTTTCACATATGAAACTTAGTTTTGTTGGATAAAAAATTATTGGCTGATAATTGTTTTGAGGAGGCTGAAGATAGTGTCCCAATCCCTTCTAGGCTGTAGGGTTACTGTTGAAAAATCTGCTGTAAATTGAATAGGTCTTCCTTTTTAGGTTACCTGGTGCTTTTGTCTCAGTTCTTAAGATTCTTTCCTTCATCTTAACTTTAGATAAACTGACATTACTGTGTGTAGGCAATGATCTTTTTGTGATAAATTTCCCAGATGTATTTGTGTTTCTTGTTTTTGAGTGTCTAGGCCTCTAACAAGGCCAGGGAGGTTTTTCTTGATTATTCCTCCAAATATGTTTTTCAAACTTTTAGATTTCTCTTCTTCCTCAGGAATGCCAGTTATTCTTAGGTTTGTTCCCTTGATGTAGTACTCTCCCCATTTTCCTGTGGTTGTGGCATCCTTAGAGCCAAGCTTCAGTAATTGTTATCTCTCTTTTGAATCTAGCCACTCAGCAAGTCTGCCAGGCTCTGGGCTGGTACTGGGGGTTGTCTCCACAGAGTCCTGTGATGTGAATTGTCTTTGGGTCTCTTAGCCATGGATCCCAGCACCTGTTCTAGTGGAGGTGGTAGGGGGTTGAAATGGACTCTGTGAGGGTTCTTAGCTTTGGTGGTTTAATGCACTCTTTTTATTCTGGTTGACCTCCTGCTGGGAGGTGGTGCTTTCCAGAGAGTATCAGCTGTGGTAGTATGGAGAGGAACAGGCAGTGGAACTCCCAAGAGTATATGCCCTTTGTCTTCAGCTATGGGGACAGGTAGGGAAGGACAATTGGGTAGGGGAGGGCTAGATATGTCTGAGGTCAGACTCTCCCTGGCTAGGTCTTGCTGCAGCTGCTCTGGGGAATGGGCTGAAGTTTCCAGGTCAATGGAGTTACGTTTCTAGGAAGATTGTGGTTGTCTCTACTGTGTCATGCAGGTTGTCAGGGAAGTGGGGGAAAGCCAGCAGTTACAGGCCTCACACAGCTCCCACACAATCCAGAAAGCTGGTGCCACTCCTACTGCCCCCCGTACCCAATAGCACTGAGTCTGTTTCTAGGCAGTGAGCAAGCAGGGCTGAGAACTTGCCTCAGGCTACCTGCCTCCTAGCTGTGAAAGCATGCCTGGCTTTCCTTCTTTCCCTGCCTATGGAGTCTGCACACAAGATTCATGCCCTCTCCTGAGTTCTGGCCAAGAGAGTTTTGGATCAATTCGAATTGTTACAGGTTCAGCTGGAAATTTCCTTCTCCCTGTGGCCTTTCCCAGTGCCTCTGGCCTCCCTACCAAAGGACAACTGTGAGGCCAGGCAGAAATGGTTTGCTAGGGGACCCAGAGAACTCATAGAACTTTTCCCACTGCTTCTTCTACCCCTGTATTTTGATTGGCTCTCTCAATTGACTCAGTTCCAGGTAAGATCATAATTTTCTTCCGTGATCTAGACCTTCAGTTTTTTCACTGGAGTGTGTATCTGGGGCAGATGATCTCCCTTTCCCACTTCCACAATTTGGGTACTCACCATATTTGCAAGTTTCTTTATTTACAGCAACCTTATAAGCCAATCAGATCCTGAATAAAGTAAAAAGGAACCCACCAAAGGGAAAGAATCTAAAAATTCAAGAGATTCAGCTGGGCAAAAAAGGTAACTCATGGAAGTGGAGAATGCCAACGGCTCAGTTAGTATTGCACCTGATTCCAGGGGCCACTGATCTGTCTGTGGTGAGGTCACTTTCTTCCTGCTTAGTGGACACCAAATTAGATCAACCTAAACAACAGATAGGGAGAAACTTTCAGAAAACAAATGATGTTTATTTGGGAATGGGCATTGCAATGGAAATACAGGTTAGTGCAAAAGTAATTGCAGTTTTGGACCATGAATTTTAAATCATTATAACTAGGCTCAAACACATTTTATTAATCAAAATAGGAACCACTATAATCAATACATTTTTGCCAATGACAAATAAGCTTGTTTATTCTTGTAGCATGAAAATCCATGCTTCAGGATTTGACCAACTCTTGGAAAGCATTTTCTACATCCTGCTGTTTGTAGAAGGGTTTTGTCTGCAAAAAGTTGTCAAGATGCGTGAAGAAGTGGGAGTCAGTTGGTGAGAGTCAGGCGAATATAGCAGATCAGGTAAAACTTGTTAGTGCAATTTGTTCAACTTTTGGAGCATTGGTTGTGCAATGTGCAGTTGGGCATTTTCATGGAGAAGAATTGGGCCCTTTTTGTTGACCAATGCTGGCTGCAAGTGTTGCAGTTTTTGGCACAGCTCATTAATTTGCTGAGTAGACTTATGAGATAAAATGGTTTCGCTGGGATTCAGAAAGTTGTAGTGGGCCAGGTACAGTTGCCCATGCCTGCAATCCCAGCACTTTGGGAGGCTATGGTGGGTGGATCACTGAGGTCAGGAGTTCAAGACCCAGCTGATCAACATGGTGAAACCCCGTCTCTACTAAAAATACAAAATTAGCCGGGCGTAGTGGCACACGCAGGCCTGTAATCCTAGCTACTCAGGAGGCTAAAGCTGGAGATTTGCGTGAACCTGGGAGGTGAAGGTTGCAATGAGCTGAGATCTCGCCATTGCACTCCAGCCTGGGAAACAAAAGTGAAACTCCATCTCAAACAGAAATGAAAAAAAAGAAAGCTGTAGTGGATCAGACTGGCAGCAGACCGCCAAACAGTGACCAGGATCTCTTTTTGGTACAAGTTTGGCTGTGGGAAGTTCTTTGGAACTTCTTCTCAGTTCAACTACTGAACTGGTTGTCACATAAAATCCACTTTTTGTCACACGTCACAATCTGATTGAGAACTATTTCATTGTTGACACGCAAATTCGTGAAGTGTTCCATATTTAAAAAAAAAAAGAGAGAGAAATAGCTCGTTGTTGCGTAGAATAAGAGAGGACAACACTTCGACAATTTTTAAAAATTTTCACTCAGCTCATGAGGCACCCACTTATCAAGCTTTTTCACCTTTCCAATTTGCTTCTAATGCCAAATGATCATAGAATGGTCAGTTGGCAACTTCTTGTGTAGTTGTAGGAGGATCAGCTTTGGTGATTGCTCTCAACTGGTCCTTGTCAACTTCCAATGGCTGGCCACTATGCCCCTCATCTTTAAGACTCTTGCTCCTTTGTAAAACGTCTTGAAACCCCACATCACTGTACAGTTCATTAGTACTTGGGCTCAATGCAATGATGTTGTGGGTTGTCTCTGCTGCTTTATGACCCATTTTTAACTTGAATAAGAAAATAGCCACATTTACTTAAGAATGTATTCCAATATCAAATGGAGAATTTCAACAATGCAAAAATGACTATGTACATATTTCAGGGAGGTTAAGACAGATAAAGGTTTTTAAAAGAAAAATGAGGGAATTACATAAGTTTTTAGAATCCATTATCCTTGGCTACAAGGACCAATAATAAGAGTGACATTAGTTTAAGATTGGACAGGCAGTTGCTGGGCAGATGTCCATGTATGAGAATTTGTGTGTGTGTAAGTTTGCAGTGGCTTTTGTGCAAGTTTGTGATTTTTGCAGTCTTTTGTAAAAGTTCTTATCAGGGATTTTGTGCATGAGAACCCTCCTTTTGTGGCCTTCTCTGGCTCGATTTGTCAGGATTTTAAACATGAGTGACTCCATTTTTAATCTTGCAAATTTTACATATGGAAATGATAACCAAAAGAGAATAGACACGGATACAGTTATTTAAGACAAAATAGACTTTCAGACAAAAGCTGTAACAAGGGAAAAAGAAGGAGATTAAATAATGATAAAAGGGTCAATTCAACAGGAAGATATAACAAATATAGGTGTCCAATGTCAGAATGCCTAAATATTTAAAGCAAATACTGACAGATCTGAAAAGGGAAATAGATAGCCATACAATGATAGCATAGATATTAATACTCCACTTTCAATAATGGATATTGCATCCAGATAGAACATCATAAGGAAAATGCAGACTTAAACAATATTAAAGAGCAACTATTCTTAATAGACATACACAACATTCCATCTTACAATAGAGTACAGATTCTACTCAAATGCACATGGATTGTTCTTCAGGATAAATCATGTTATGTCACAAAATAAGTCTTAATGTAAGACAATAGAAATAATTCCAAGTATCTTTCTAAGCAACATGGGTTGAAACTAGGAATCAATAACAAAAGGAAATGGAAAATTCACACTGCATGCAAGTTAACACACTCTTGAACAATCATTGGGTCAAAGAAAAATTCAAAAGGAAAATTTGGTAATATTTCAAGGCAAAGGAAAAGAAGAAGGCAGCACACCCAAACTTTTGAGATACACAAAAGCAGTACTAAGAGGAAAGTTGAGCCCTTATAAACAACCTAATATTATACTTCAAGTAACTCGAAAAAGAAAAATAAATCAAGTTCAAAGGAAAGAAGAAAGGAAATAATAAAGTTAGAGCAGAGATGAATATAGTAATAGGGAAGATACAACAGAAAAACTGTCAAAAGAATTGATTTTTGAACAGATAAATATCAACAAGCCCTTAGCTAGACTAACAAATAAAAAAAGGGAAAAGATGAAAGTAAAATCAGAAATAAGAGAAGGTATTTCTGGATGTGACAGAAGTAATATAAAAGATTTAAGGGACTATTATGAACAATTATATGAGAACTAAATTGGACAGCTTAGAATAAATGAATAAATACTTAGAAACAAAATACCTGGCAAAACGCAATCAGGAAGCAATAGGTAACAGACCTATAAAAAATAAAGAGATTTAATCAGTAATCAAAAATAGCCCAATAAAAAGAAGCCCAGCACCAGATGGTTTCACAGCTGAATTCTACCAAATACTTAAAGAATGAATACCAATCATTTGTGAACTCTTCCAAAAAATAGAAGAATAAACACTTCCAAACTCATTTTAAGAGGCCAGTATTAACGTGATACTAAAACCAGTCAAAAACATTGCAAGAAAAAAAATGACAGGCCAATATCTTTGATGAACATAGATGTAAAAGGCCCCCAAAATATTAGAAAACTGAATTTAACAGTACATTGAAAGGATCATACAGTGTGACTGCGTGACTACATGGTGTTTATTCCTAGAATGCAAGGATGGATAATATATACAAATCAATCAATGTGATATAGCACATTGTGATATACTATTAACAAAATAGAAGATAAAAATCACATGATCATCTCAGTAGGTGCAGAAAAATTTTTTTTGACAAAATTTAACACTCCTTCATGTTAAGAAATTTCAAAAATTAGGTATAGAAAGAACTGACCTGAACAAAGAAGGTCATATACAAAAATCCCACAGCTAATATACTCGGTGGTAAAAATCTAAAAACATTTTCATCTAAGATTCTGAACACAGCAAAGATGCCCACTCTTGCCACTTATATTCAACAGATAGTTCTAGAGTCCTAGCCAAAGTAATCAGGCAGTAGAAAGTAATAAAATGCATTCAAATTGGAAAGGAAGAAGTTAAATGATCTGTTTGTGGAAGACGTGATTTTATATGTAGAATAACCTAAGATTACACCAATACCCAACCCAAACCTGCAAGAAATAATAAATGAATTTAATAAAATTGCAGATCCAAAATCAACATGCAAAAATTAGTTGCATTTCTACATATGAACAAGAAATGGTCTGAAAAGGATTAAGAAAACAGTCCCATTTAATCAACTGGAATACTTAGGAATAAACTTTCAAAGAGCTGAAAGACATGTACACTGCAAACCATAAAACCTTGAGGAAACGAATTAAAGCAAACAAATAAATGAAAAGATATCCCCTGTTCATAGATTGGAGGAATTAATATTGTTTAAATATTCATACTAAAAGCAATATAATGCAATTCCTATCAAAATTACAAGAACATTTTTTACAAAAATACAAAAAAATTCCAAAATCCTGTGGAACCATAGAAATCCCTAAGTAACCAAAGCAATTTTGAGCAAAGAAAACAAAATTGGAGGCATCACACTTCCTGATTTCACAATATTTTATAAAGCTATAGTATTCAAAACATTATAGTACTGACACAAAATGCACATGCCCTAGTCATTGGAACAAATAGAACAGAAATAAACCCTTACATGTACAGTCAACTGATCTCCCACAACGATGCCAAGAATATACAATGGGGAAAGGACAATCCCTTCAATAAATGATGCTGAGAAAACTAGATGTCTACATATAAAAGAATGAAATTGGAACTTTATATTACATAATACAGAACAATTTTCTAAAAGTGGATTAAAGACTTAAATGTAAGACCTGAAACTGTAAATCTCCTAGAAGAAAACACAGGGAAAAAACTTCTTGACATGGGCTTTGGTAATGATTTCATGGATATAACAACCAAAAGCATAGGCAACAAAATAAAAGATAAGTGGGATTAAATCAAACAAAAAAGTTTCCGCACAGCAAAAAAACAAAAACAAAAATAAAAACAAAAAAAAAATCAACAAAAGGAAAAAACAGTCTATGAAATCGGGGAAATATTTGCATATCATGTATTTGATAAAGGGTTAATATCCAAAATACAGCTAGAAGTCCTATAACTCAATCGCAAAAAACAAGCAAAAAAAAAAAAACTCCCAATAACTCAATTTAAAAATGGGCAAAGGAACTGAATAGAAATTTCTCCAGGAAAATATAGAAATGGCTACCAGGTATATGAAAATGTGTTCAACATCACTAATTATCAGGGAACTCCAAATCAAAACCACAATGAGGTATCAGCTTACACTTGTTATGATGGCTGTTAGCAAAGAAACAAAAGATCACAAGTATTGGCAAGAATGTAGAGAAAAATTGTACACTGTTGGTGGGAATATAAACTTGTATAGCCATTATGAAAAAGAATATAGAGTTTCCTCAAAAATTAAAAAAAGAATTACTCTTTGATCCAGCAATCTCATTTCTGGGTGCATATCCAAAACAACTGAAGTCAGATTCTTGAATAGACACCCAGAATCCCATGTTCATTGCAGCATTATCGTAATATCCAAAATATGAAAGCAACCTAAATGTTCATGGATGGATAAAGGACAAAAAAATGTAATATACAATGGAATATTACTTGGCCTTTAAAAAGAGTAAAACCCTGCCATTTGAAACAAAATGGAAGAACCTGGAAGACGTTACAACAAATAATATAGGCTACTCACAGAGGGCAAATACTACATGATCCCACTTATATGAGGAATCTAAAATAGTCATGGAAACAGAGAAGAATGGTGGTTTCTGGGGGCTGGGGAAAGAGAAATATGGGGAAGTATGGTCAAAGGGCACAAGGTGTCACTTATGCAAGATTAATAAGTCCTAGAGATCTAGTAAAACAAAACCAAAACAAAATAAAAATATATTATATATAGGTACACACACATATATATAAAACAAAACCAATATATCACATATATATACCCATATAAAATAAAAAATATAGAATTTATATATACATTATATATCTTAAATAAGGAATTGGCTCATGTGATTATGAAGGCAACAATCTACAGTCTAAAAGCTGGAGCCTATGAGCTGGAAACCCAAGAGCTGATTATATAGTTCAGTCCAGTCCAAGTACAAAGGAACAAGAACAAGGAAAGCTGGTGGCATAATTTCTAGTCTAGGTCCTGAAACTGACTTAATGGTCCCATAGACTGTTGTTAGGGATAAACATAGAAATGGGCTTTTCTGCTCTTAAAGTTTGAATCTTTTTGTTTTACCTGAGTTCCTTCCTCAGGAAAGGATCTTCAAGCCTCTCAAAAAAAAAAAAAAAAAAAGTATCAAAGAACTGAACATAACCAGATCACCACATTCAGATGATGAGACTTTGGACCCCTCATTCATCATGATTGCTTCCTTGACCCTCCCTAGTTCCTGTTTTCTTATATATTGTTACATCTCTTCCCTGCTATATGAATCCCTGGTTTTAGTTGGTCAGGGAGATGGATTTAAGACTGAGCTCCCATCTCCTTGGCTACAGCACCGGATTAAAGCCTTATTCCTTGGCAATTCGTGTGGTCTCAGTGACTGGCTTTCTGTGCAGTGAACTGTAGGACCCAGACCAAACCCCTGGTGTTTCAGTAATAGTCCAAGTCCAAAGTCTGAGGCAAAGATTAATGTCCCAGCTTGAAAATAGGCAGAAAGATTTCTTTCTTACTCAGCCTTTTATTCTATTTATGATTTCAACAGATTGGATAAGGCTCACCCACATTGGGGAGGACAATCTAGTTGACTCAGTCTACTGATCAAATGCTATTCTCATCCAGAAACACCCATACAGGCACACCCAGAAATAAGGTTTAACTGAATATCTTGGCATCTTGTGGCCCAGTCAAGTTCACACATAAAATTAACCATCATAATTGGTTCTTACCTGCAACCAAGGCAGAGAACCACTGCTCTGGATACAGGAAAGAATGGCATTTAAAGCCTGGAACTTTCTTCAAAGAATTAGCAGTAATCTAAATGTTCAGGAGCTTTTCACAATAAATAGGCATCCAAGATTAAAAAATGGCTAAATAGGTCAGACTGGGACAGATAAATTGGAGGAAGTGGTATTTCAGCAAAAGTTTGTTTTACGTAGATCTAGAAGCATATTCACTTTTTCCATAACTCTCCATACAAGAAGGCAGATTCTAAATGCAAAAGTAGGAGTTTTTAATCTCTTTTAAGCAACAAACTACTTGAAAATTCTAATGCAGGTTTGTTGCATTGAACTAAAAAGATGACTTTAATTTTCCACCATAATTTGAAAACTTGCCATTCGTTTGCTAAATATTTAAAAACTTTCAGTATGTTTCCTCTTGTATTCTTATAAACCTTTTATGAGTTGGGTAAAATCAGTGTAAGATTCATGAATAAGTAAGCACAAAGTCTGGATTGATGCAGATTCAATGATCATCACTATTTTGTTTTGTCATTTGGCAGCAAGGATAATCTTAACATCTAAACATAATCACTGAGTTTGTGATACTTTATTCTACAACCCCGAATTTCACAATAAAGAATTTGAATTCGTTTATCCTCTAGCAGTATTAATATAGGAACCAAAGCCAAACTGTGGTGTATGAATTCTGTTTCCTTTTGGCAAAGTGTAGTTGCATTCTCTCTTTAGAGGAGCATCTTTGCCACAGCAACTGGGAAAAGGTACATGAAGAAATGACAAGGGCATATGATTGTACCTCACTCAGTCAAGGGCCTTTCGGGATTCATTCTGGTTACAATCAAGTTTCACAAACTCAGTTCACTCCAGGCAGGACAGAAAACAACCTCAGAACAGACAAGCCCATGAGTTGCAAATTCTATTTCCTTATTCTGTGTGACTTTTCTAACTTTGGGAATGTTATCAAAGCTCTCTAAGCCTCTGTATATTAATTTATTCAATAGGAAATGATAATATATACATCATAGGCTTGTCATAAATATTAAATGGCATAATCTATTTGAAATCAATAGCACAGCTTGACAGATGTATTCAATAGATGCTGGTTTCTTCTGTCTACTAGTTTTCTCTACCACTTCTCTTCCCCTGGTAAAATGTACCTGGACTTCACTCATCTATCTAAATCTCTAGTTTGGATAATACAATGTAATAATCTGAGGCTGAGGCAGATCTCAAATGAAAGGAAGAAAATAATCCAAGTGAAGCTTCAATATTTGATGGAAGTGAACCTGAGGGGTACAGTGAGTTCAGATAAATGGAAAAATTTTTAGAATCATAATAATGTGAGCATACATTGGATTGTCAGTGTATTGCATTAGTTCTGGAAGTACTGGGAGAGAAAGATTTCCTTGAAAAGTAACAGAAACTGATAAGCACATATTCTTAAAGGCCATATGACCCAATCACCTGATGCCTACTTATCCTTTTTGCCTATTCTCCTTATCTAGGGTCCAATTACATAAGTGTGTACAAATTTGACTATGATCAACCATTCCCTTACAGGTATCTACAGCCATGAGGTTTTTCTGATTTCAGTCTATGTTTCCCACATTGGTACCTGGGTAGTGTTGTCTAAAACAAAATCAAAACCCAAAAACTTATGCAACAGTTTAAATTCATGCCTTTGTCTCTCTTTCTCTCAAAACTCTTATTAAGATTATAGTAAAGGGATAAAATGACAACAGATGGATATGCCTTTTCTTAATCAAAATCCCTTCCACCTCTCCAAAGGTAACCACTATACTGATTTTTGTTTTAAAAACTGTGTTAAAATACATATAACATAAAATTTACTATCTTAACCATTTTAAAGTATACAGTTCAGTAGTAAGTTCATTCACATTATTGTACAACCAATCTCCAGAATGCTTTTCACTTGCAAAACTGAAAAATTATACCCACTAACAGCAACTACCCATTCATCCCTCCCTCCAGCCCCTGGTAACCACCATTCTACTTTATGTCTGTATGATCTTCGCTATTCTAAATACCTCACGTAAGTGGAATCATAGAATACTTAA